>NW_007229145.1:4456-155924 GCF_000164805.1 Carlito syrichta | reverse complement strand
CATTCACATACTGCTAGCAGCAGTTGCGGAAGCAATCGGTTATTTTATGAGACAAACAAAAATTAAACTTAAAATTCTAAGTACAAACACTGCAAACAAATACAGTGAACGTGGGGTAGGAATTCATATAGTAATAGTTCTCTTAGAGTTTTTTTTTTTTTTAATCTCTTGGGTCTCTCAACATCAGAGTCTCAGAGTTAGAGATATCTAAGTCCAAATCTTGCTCTGCCACCTACTAAGAAGCCACTTTTCCACTTGTTCTCTCAGTCTTCATCTGTAAATTATGATCTCTAATACTTACCTCAGAGAGGTATTGGGAGAACAAGAAGGGTTACACATGAAGCTGAAGAGATGCCAATTATTATTACTACTCCTATTAATAATAATAATACTGAAATCATATTACGGAGTACACTGGGCTACCATTCCCTTACTAGATTTTTATTCCATTATTTCACGCAAATCTTAAGTACAAGAAGCAGCCTTTGTTCTTTGGTATCACTCTGGGGCATTTACCACCTGCAACTCAAACAACGATGGCTATCATAACAAGGAAGATGGATTTGCTTATAAAGCAAGATAACGTTGCATCATTTTAGAAAGTACTACATTTCTTCACCCAGCAAAGTACTGTTTTATACCAAAAGAGCCTCCTTCCATATTTTCTTGAATATATTTAATGAGATTGTGTCTAAAATTTGCTCAATTTAAAGTTTACTTCAAAATAGCTTTTAAAGATTCCTGTCAGATTTGAGCAAATTAAATCAAATGCAATTTTTTTCTTTGACAATTAAACAGTTGAGTCATATGCCTCTGAGAAATAAAACCCAATCCCTATAACTAATATTTTTCGCATAATGTTTTTTTTTTTTTTTGCCTTTCTTACACAATGAAGTGTAGTCATTACTTTTCCATTTTGCTTTGAAAAAACTAAACTTGAGTATTGGAATAAAATATATTTTGACTTTAAAAATTACATTTCCATGGATTTTAAAAATCAGTACACGTGTTCTTCAAGGCTCTGCTTCCCTTGCATGTCCTCAAGTAAGAGCTTTGGCATCAGAGGCTGAATATGCCTGGGCTGGCAACAAAGGAGGTGTGGAGCCATTGTTGTGAACACCCACAAAGATAACATCAAGCTGCAGGCAAATTGTAATTAGGCAGTGTTCTCTTCTATATTCTTCTCTTAAAACCATGAAGATCTGCTTTAAAGTGCAGAGTTATCTTAAGATTCCTTTGTCATATACTATTTATTTAATCACCTGGAAAACTTTGGTTTTATGTCTCACTGCATAAGCAATGCATTCTTTTCTACCCACCAACTTGTGTTGCTGAGGAGAATGATGATTTGGAAGAATTATATTTTGGGACCACAAATTTAAGAAAGACGGTTTTGTTGTTGTTTTTTTTGTTTTGTTTCTTTATTTCAATAGCTTTAGGAGATATAGTTTTATGGTCTACACTGTACATGATAGATAATTTTTCATCTTTTCGTTCCTTCCCTCCCTCCCCCTTCTGAGTCTCCAGTGTCCATTATACTATTCTCTATGTCTTTGCGATTCTTAGTTTAGCTCCCACTTATAAGTGAGAACATACAATGTTTGGTTTTCTGTTCCTGAGTTAGTTCATTTAGGATGATGTTCTCCAGTTCCTTCCAAGTTGCTGCAAAAGGCATTATTTCATTCTTTTTTGATAACTGAATAGTATTCCAAAGTGTATATATGCCACATTTTCATTATTCGGTGATTGGCTGATAGGCATTTAGGTTGACTCTACATTTAGTTCTTTGAGAAATCTTCATACAGATTTCCATAGAGGTTGTACTAACATTGTCTAAGTGTTCCCTTTTCTCCACATCAGTGCATCATCTATTGTTTTTTGATTTTTTTAATAATGGTCATTCTGACTGGTGTAAAGTTATATCTCATTGTGGTTTTGATTTGCATTTCCCTAACATTTAGTGATGTTGAATATTTTTTCATATGTTTGTTGGCCATTTATATATCATCTTTTGAAGGATATCTGTTCTTGTTGTTTGCTCACTTTTTAATAGGGTTATTTGCTCTTTTTTTTTTTTTTTGCTGATTTGTTTGCGTTCTTTGTAGACTCTGGATATTAGTCTGCTGTCAGATGTATAGTTTGTTAATGTCTTCTCCCATAAGTTGCTTATTTGCTCTGTTGATTATTTCTTTTGCTGTGCAGAAACTTTTTAGCTTAAGTTTCATTTATTTATTTTTGTTTTTGTTGCATTTGCTAGCAAATTATTTAATAATTACAGAATTAAGACTCTCACAGTAATATAATTTCTACACATAAAGCACAAGAATATATAAGTATACTATCAGGCACTTTTATGCATGCATTTGAGAATATACATAGATTTGATATTAATGAAAATATTCAAAAAAGGAACAAAAGCAATATAAGAATTTCTTTAGTTCACACATTATTTTATTTTAACATACTCCAGCTAAGGTTAGTTGTTTAAACACCAAAATGAAAATTCTTGAATATGTTTTTACATTAATCTGTGAATCAGAACTATGTAGCGCATATTGGTTGGGCAGTTCCCCCTAAAGTCACAACTTTGTCACAAGGTTAAAAAATCAGTTTTTCAAATGTCAAATCCTTTAATCAGTCAATTTACTGGAATGTAGGTGATATATATATATATAATTTCACTTTAAAACATCCTTAAAAAAATAGAATTTTGTTTCTGAGATCAACTTACAAAATGGAGAGTAGCTATAAAACATTGAGAATGTGTTGTTTCACTTACAGATGAAGAAATGTTTTCCAAAGTAAAGAAGCTGGTAGATGTTAGAACCAGAATTCCACATCCTGTAAACCAATGGTTCTCCTGGTGGCAATTTTTCTCCCTAGGGAACAATTAGCAATGTTTGGAGATATTTTATTTGTCTCAACTAGAGGGGATGACACTGGTGTCTAATGGTTAGAAGCTAAGGAGCCTGCTAATCATTTTACGATGCACAAAACAGCTTCCTACAACAAAAGATTATCCTGTTCAAAATGTCAATAGTCCATTGCTGAGAAACTCTAATCTGAAAGACAAACTCATGCTCTTTCCACTGAATCAAACAGCCCTTTCATAATATAATGCAAACATTATGATTAAAAATAATAATAGTTGCATCTTTCAAAAGCATAGAATCCTCACCCAGTCATTATCCACCTTTCTTCCCATTATATTCTTTTTCTTAAAATAAATTTTACTCAAATATAGCATACAAAAAGGAAAATGGACAGAATATTATCATTGCTTTTTTAATTCTATCATTTCTTTAGAGAAGTTAGCTGCCAATTACATTGAGCTTCCTGTGAAAGTGATGAAGTGATGTATCATATATCTTTAGCACCTTTTGATAAGATAGTTCCTTATATCTTTGGTTTTCATTACTTTAGGTACATGTGTCTAGCTGTTGTATTCTTTGTCCCCATGCCCATTTGGGTTTTATAAAACTTCTTGAATCCTAGGCTTGATGTTTTTCCTTGATTTTGAAAAAGCCATTATCTCTTCAAATATTGTTTCTTCCCCACTCTTCCTCTTCCCTTCTTCTGTGACTATAATTACACATGTACAAATTTTTACTGTCCCATACACTTTCTGTATACTTTTTTTCTTTTTTTGCTATTCATGTTTCAATCCAGATATTTTCTATTGGCATATGTTATAAATGAGAAACTTACATCAGAAGTGTCTAATCAATATAAAATTGTTAATTACTTTCTCAAGGATTCTATAACAAATTACCACAAACTTGGTGGCTTAAAAACAGAAATCTATTCTCTCACAGTTCTGGAGGCCAGAAGTCTGAAATTAAGGTTTTGGCTAGCCTGAATTCTCTCAGGAGGCTCTAGGAGAAAATCCTTTCTTGCCCCTTCCTAATTCTAGTGCTTCTGGGTATTTTTTTTTTTTTTTTTTGGATTGTGGCTGTATAATTCTAATTTCTGCCTCTATCTTTACATGATTTTCCCCACCTCTGCACTACTTGTCTCTCCTCTGTGTGTCCCTTATAAAATCCTTGTCACTGGATTTAGGACCCACCTAGATAATCCAGGATGATCTCATCTAGAGATCTTTAATTTAAGAACATCTGCAAAGGCCCTTCTTCTAAGTAAGGTCCATTTCACAGTTTCTGGGTGTTAGCATGTGGGCCTATCTTTTTGGAGGATACCATTCATTCAGCCCACTACAACTATCTAATGAGTTATTAATATCAGTTTTGGGGTTTTTTTGTAGCTCTATAATTTTGTTTAGATTTCTTATTTCTATTTCATTTCTCTGGAGAAACTTTCAATTAGTTTTTAGCTCTTTAAACTTGTTAATCACAATTATTTTGAAGTCACATCTGATAAACTCCAATATCAACATCTTCTGGACTCTGTTTCTATTATGTTTTTTACTCTTAGTTTTTAGCTATAGGTCTTGTCTCTGGAATAAGTTGCTTTTTAAGAATAAAAACATATTAAAAGTCATAGTGTAAACTTGAAAAATTATGTTATTCCTTGGCCATTTGTATTAAGACGAGAGAATGTTGATTAAAGTAAAAAATGCTAATTTTCTTTGTTATCTGCTTTTTTCTGATAAGAAGATGATATTATCCATACAAAATCTTTTTTCATATATGCATATAAACAAAAATGATATTATAAAATAATAGATTATTTGATTATTATTTTGACTTATTTTTTAAAAATCTACTACTTTGAGTTTTATAGTTTTTAAGTATTGTGAAAAATCCATAAACAAGACATCAGCAAAAACTTTTATAAACATTTTGGTTCTTCTGCACATGTTTAAAATCATGGAGAGCCAATATATTTGTATTTAAACATTGTATCATTTTATTTCAGTCTTTGTATATGTGAATGAAAGAAAGTAGTTAAATCTAGCATTCAATAATTTAAATTTTAAAATCTTTCTGATGAAGACCTGGACTAAACTGTCCAAGGGAAGAGTCGGAAACATTCTAAATATCCGACAAAGTAACAAAATTGCCATTTGACTTTGAAAACACATTTAGCATGTTGCCTCTCAAGTGTAATTTTTGTAATCTGGTCCAGCAACTCTTGTTAAATGCCCTCACATCTGTCCTCAGATTTTTGCTTGAATGTTTTCCTTCCACCATGTGCCATATGCTATAAATGTCAGTGGAGGGAGTCTTAGGGGATTTCTGTAAAAGGTTCAGCTGGACATGTTGTGGTATAACAATTTTGAAGGCCCTCCATGACAGTATCTTTGTTGAAACCATTAGCCTTACTGATATAGTTCAGGAATGACTTTTTTCAGTCTGACCCATGTCAGAATGACACAGGAAATCCCATGGTGCAGAAAGGGCCTTCTTAGTCATAGGTTTGGTTAAGATATTTTTAGTTGTGCCTGCAGAAGCAAAGAAATGTCAACAAAACCTATTTTAATAAGTTAACAGAATAAAAATAAGGTTAAAGTATATCATACGTTCACATTCCAATTATTTCTTCTTACCCAAACTAAAACCCCACATTTATAATTAGTTTTAAATAAATTTAAGAAGATAATCCTATCGAAGATTAATCAGTAGACAGAGAATTATTCCCATTGAGGCAGAGACAGCCTGAAACAAAGATTTGTGCCACATTTCAACTACATAGTAATTGACAGAGCGATCAGTTGAACACAATTTGACATATTTTGAATCTTCCTCATAGAATTCCAACCGATATCATAGCACCTTCTGGTTATTTTTTCTGCATTTCTCAATATTGTGGCTGCTTTTCCCCTCCCACAGATGGGGAAACTACTCAAACTTCAGAAACCATTTTCACCTGAATATCTTCAACTTGCTCATTATAAACAATACATTTTGCTTTGGAACCCAGTGTACACACACATACACACACACACACACACACACACACACACACACACACACACACACACACACACATACACAGATACACATACACACCGGATACTCATTTGACATCCCAAACCTATCAAGTCCTATTCTTTAGGGATGGGGTCTCAATCATCTGTCTGTTTTAAATATTCTATAGGAGACAATGATCTACTACCAGGGTTGAAAAATCACTGATTTACATTTTTTTCAAAAGAAGAAATTGAGGTGCATAGAGATTAGAAGACTTGAATAGCATTCAGCTATAAGTAGTGGGGAGCCAAGCTTAAAACTCAGACCTCTTGACCCTTGCACAACTGTTTTCTTTACATTTTTATTTGTTTTTAATTTTTTGTTTTAATTGGAGTCTCACTCTGTCACTCAGGTTGGAGTTCAGTGGCATGCTCACGGCCACTGCAGCCTGTGCCTTCTGAGTAGCTGGAACTACAGACACACACCACCACACCCAGCAAATATTTTTGATTTATTGTGGAGATGAGGTCTCAGCAAGTTGCTCAGGCTGGTCTCAAACTCTCGGCCTCAGGCAATCCTCTTGCCTCGGCCTCCCAAAGTCCTGGGATTACAGGCTGAGCCACCGTGCCCAACCACAACTGTTTTTTTTTTTTTATTTTTTAATCCAGAATTAAATTCTGTATGCTCTGTGTCATTGTAGTTTTATGGAAATTACAGATGCCATCCTGAAAAATTGTTTTGTTGGTCAAATACTGAAGTTATATAGACTTATTACTAAACTTATGAGCACTTTGAATACCCTCAGGTATATTATTAATGTTCAACCCTGGGAGTACAGTATACAGTATATCATTTCCTATACTTCTTTGACCATAGATTCATTTTATCTTCTCCCAGAAAGGTTGTCATGAACCAACATTCCATGAAACATATGGTATAAACTGCCATAGACCATTAATGATAATATTAGCAACACTGACATTTGTGCAGCTTTCACAGTTTGTACAGATTTTCACATTAAGTTACTTTGGTTCATTGTTTAAAACACTACTCTAAAATGTTCAGTTGTATTTGCATATTTTCAACATAAAGATGATGAGCTTGTGCCCAGTTTGTTCTTCAAGTGACAATGCAAGTATTGGAAGGATATGTCAGTGAAGCGATCAATATATGATTGCAAAATAATAGAGAAATTTTTGACAAATTAAATTTTCAAACTAGATCAAAGTAAATTCTGTCACTGTTCAAAAGTATTGCTAGTTATTATTTTTAAAAGGTGTACCCCCACCTAGGGGAGGTGAATCTTCTCTTTTCCTTCTCTTTCTCTCTCTAATTTATTTCTAAATAAACTTTTCTTTCTTAACCTTTAAAAAAAACTGTAAAAACTGTAACTTTTATTGAAAAAAACCTACCCAGAAATGTGCGTGTATACAAAAGTAAGCAGATCTTACACTAGACATGTATTGAGTGCCTACCATTGGGAAAACACTCTATCAGATATGGTTGAAAATACAAAGCTGGAAAATAGACCACGCAGTGCCCAAAACATGGTGGGTTCTCAATGGATAAATGTTTAACAAATGTCTGCAGAAAATAAGAGTGCTGTTCAGTGAGCATCCTTCCTAGAAGGAGAAGGACAAGAAGCTGATATAATACAAAGAAAACCCACATAAATGCTGAATCAAGTCAAACAATGCCATGGGGGAAGGGAAGAAAGAATACTAGTAAGAGCTATAATTGATAATATTTATGGAATGTTTACCATTATTCTAAGAGTATGTGGTTTGATATCTTAGCTATTATCTACACGTGGCCATTGAATTCTCAAATGTAATCAGTCTAAATTGATATGTATGGTAAACATAAAATGCTCATTGTATTTCAAATACTTAGTATAAAAAGGAAAATTTTAAACTATTTTATTAGCAATTTTATATTGATTATTAAATTGATAATATGCTTAAATTTTTTTATAATCAATATTTTTTATTATGATATTGTGGGGTACAGTTAAGGGTTAGGTATACAAATATGCTTCGTTCAGGCACCCTTGTTGCTAAGAGGTGTCTCCCCATCCCCATACAGATATTTACAACCGTTAATCCCATCTCCCTTCTCCCCCATAGTTTCCCACTACTATCAGTCATTTCCTTATAGTATTACATTGGGTGTTCAAGGTCCACTATATGAGTGAGAACATGTGATACTCAGATCTTTGTTTCTGTGAGAGGTCACTCAAGTAGTATAGACAAGTATTATAGGACTTTCATGTCTCTGGTTAGGAAGATGCCAAGGTATTTCATTTTTTTTGTGACTATTATGAATGGAATTGTGCTTTTTATTTGGGTTTCTGTTTGTTTATTATTGGAGTAAAGAAATGTCATTGTCTTTTGCACATTTATTTTATATTCTGAGACTTTACCAAAGTCCTTTATCAGTGTAAGGAGATTTTTGACAGATTCTCTTGGGTTTTTCAAGGTACACAATCATGTCATCTACAAAGAGAGATAACTTGACTTCCTCTTTTCCTATTTGGATACTCCTGATTGTCTTCTCTTCTCTGATTGCTCTAGCCAGGACTTCCAATACTATATTGAACAGGAGGGGTGAGAGTGGGCATCCTTGTCTTGTTCCAGTTTTCAGGGGAAATGGTTCCAATTTTTGTCTGTTTAGGAGTATGCTGGCTGTGGGTTTCTCGTAGATGGCTTTTACTATTTTGAGGTATGTTCCCCATATGCCTAGATGTTCAAGGGTTTTTATCAAGAAGCCATGCTGGATTTTATCAAAAACTTTTTCTGCATCTAATGATATAATCACGTGGCTTTTGTTTTGACATCTGTTGATGTATTTGATTACAGTTATGGTTTTACGAATGTTGAACCTGCCTTGCATCCCAGGTATGAAGCCTAATTGGTCATGATGGATGACTTTTGAGATGTGTTGTTGAATCCAGTTTGCTAGGATCTTGTTGAGAATTTTAGCATCTATGTTCATCAAAGATATTGGCCTTTAGTTCTCTTTCTTTGTTGGGTCTTTACCTGGCTTGGGTATCAATGTGATGTTAGCTTCATAAAATGATTTGGGGAGAGTTCCATCTTGTTCAACAGCCTGGAATACCTTCAGTAGGATTGGTATCAGCTCCTCCTTAAATGTCTGTAGAATTCTGCTGGAAAGCCATCTGGACCAGGGCTTTTTTTTGTAGGTAGTTTTCTTATTACGTAGTCAATTTCCTTGATTGTTATTTGTCTATTTAGGGTCTCAATTTCTTCTTGTTCCAACCTAGGCAGGTTGTGTGATGTCAGAAAGTCCTCCATTTCCTTAAGGTTTTCAAGTTTGTTTCCATACACGTGTACGTAGTCGTCTCTAATGATTTCTTGTATTTCTTCAGGGTCAGATGTGATTTCATCTTTTGTGTTTCTGATTGCGCTTATTTGGATTTTTCTCACTTTTTCTTGGTCAGTCTAGCTAGGGGTCCATCGATTTTGTTTATCCTTTCGAAGAATCAGCTTTTTGTTTCATTGCTTTTTTTTGTATAATCTTTTTGTCTTCTATGTCCTGGATTTGGGCTTTCATTTTGGTGGTCTGTATTCGTCGGCTAAAAATAGGGTTTTTGTGGTCTTGCTTTTCCAGCTTCCTTAGGTGGCTTGTTAGGCTGTTAATTTGTGATTGTTCCATTTTCTTCATGTGCGTTTGTAGGGATATAAATTCCCCTCCTAATATGGCTTTCATGGCGTCCCACAGATTGTAGTAAGATGTTTCTTCATTTTCATTTGTTTCCAGGTATCTTTTGATCTCTGTTTTGATTTCATCATTGACCCAGGAGTTGTTTAGCATCATGCTGTTTAGTGTCCATGTCTTTGTGGGTTTTGGGGGGACCTTGTTGGTGTTAATGTTTATTTTTATTCCACTGTGATCCAAGAAGGTACATGGTAAAATTTCAGTCCTTTTAAATTTGCTTATACTTGATTTATGGCCAAGTATGTGGTCAATCTTAGAATACGTTCCATGCGGTGATGAGTAGAATGAGTATTCTGTGGTCTTTGGATGGAGTGTTCTGTAGGTATCAATTAAGATCATTTGGCCAAGAGTCACACTGAGGTTTCGGATCTCATTGCTGATTTTTTGTTGAGATGATCTGTCTAGGGTTGTGAGTGGGGTATTAAAGTCCCCAGTTATGATGGTGTTAGAGTTAATGTCTTTCTTTAGTTTTCCTACAAGCTGCTTTATGAAAGTTGGTGCATCTATGTTGGGTGCATATATGTTTAGGATAGATATTTCTTGTTGGTGAAGTGAACCTTTTATCATTATGTAGTGGCCTCTGTAACTTCTTTAATTTTTAAGAGCTTAAATGGTATTTTGTCTGAAATTAGGATTGTGACTCCTCCTTTCTTTTGTGTTCCATTCGCCTGAAAATTTGTTTCCCATCCTCTTACTTTGAGTCTATGCATATCCTTTCTAGTGAGATGGGTCTCTTGAAGGCAGTAAATTGTTGCCTGGTGATATTTTATCCATTTTGCCATTCTATGTCTTTTTAGTGGCACATTTAGTCCATTCACATTCAGGCTAATTATTGAAATGTGAGAGTTCATCCCTATCATAGAGTTCTTATAGAGTTGTTCTTCCACTTGGTTTTTTGTCTTTCTTTTGGTTTTGGGTTGGTTCATGTGTATTTTATTCTTTTTTCCTGTACTCTTGTGAAGAACATTGTTCTTTTTTCCTTTTCTTCTGTGTTTAGTACTTTCTTAAGTGTTTCATGTAGAGGTGGTTTGGTGGCAGCATAAGTTCTTAGGAATTGGATATCTGGGAAAGATTTCAATTCTCCCTCACTGATGAAGCTTAACTTGACTGGGTAGGTTATTCATGTTGAAATTGTTTATCTTTTAGGACTTTGAAGATAGGACTCCAAGCTCTCCTAGCCTACAGGGTTTCTGTAGATAAATCTGCTGCTATTCTAATTGGTCTTCTATGGTAGGTGATCTAGTCTTTTTCTCTTGCTGCCTTTAGGATTTTTTCTTTTATGCCTACTTTGTTTAGGCAAATTATTATGTGTCTAGGAGTTGGTCTTCTCATTTGTTGTCTTGCAGGGGTTCTCTGAATCTCTTGTGTTTGAATTTTTGCATCACTGATTAGATAAGGGAAGTTTTCTTGAATGATCTTATAGAAAGTTTGTTTCAGTGTGGTCTCTGTCTCTCTTTCTGCCTCAGGAAGGCCAATTACTCTTAGGTTCAGTCTCTTGAAGTAATCGCTCATCTCTTGAAGGTTTTGTTCTATCTTTTTGAGCTTATTTTCTGTGTTTTTAAGAGTTTGGGTTAGTTCTATATTTTGGTCCTCAAGCTCTGAGATTCTTTCTTCTGCTTGGGTAATTCTGCTTTCCAGGCTTATCAGTTTATTATTTATTTTATTCACAGTATTCTTTATTACTGTTATCTCAGATATTAGCTCCCTCCGAGTTTCTTCTTATCTCTCCTCAATTCTTTTTAATCTTTCCATTAATGTCTTGATATCTAGGTTTGTAGTTTGAGACCAGAAATTCTGGGGGCTCTTTGTTGTTTGCATTCCGAAGTCAGTTTTTTCAGTGTCTGCCCTCCTAGGGGTCTGGGGGCGACCCATACTCTTCTTTTGATTTTTCTTCATTTGTGTAGATTTTTCTCTCTCTCCCCCTTTCTCTCCCCTTCTTTAAATTCTGTTTTTCATGGAAGGTGGGATTGCTTTTATTTCTCTTCTGCAATGTCCTGTTCTTCCTTATGAGGGTCCTCTGGCTTTGTTCACTTTTGAGGTTGGATTGTGGGCTGCAGGCTGTACTTTTTGCAGTTTTGAGGTTTAATTGAGGGGAAGCTGTGATTCAGAATCTATATGCTGATTCCAGCATCCACCAACAGGTGTATGAGCACACTGAAATCTATTTCCCACTGCCTTACAATCTGTCTGTGTAGCGGGATGTAGGTTTGGTCCCTGAATCAAAAGGAGGTACACAAGAGGGAAATAATGGAGGAAGGGGAGATCAATAGGAAGTTAGAAAGAGAGAGGAGTGAGAGGGAAAACAGACATACATACCAACTAACAGGTGAAAAAGAGACAGAAAGCCGGAAAAAAACACGCAAGAAAAATTCCCTAAAGAATACTGGTAGCTACACAGAGACAGACCAATAAAATCATGAAACAGATCGTGTAAGTCAGAAAGCAAACAAAAGTGAGCAAAACAAACAGACAAAATGATAAAATCAAAAGTCAAAATAAGAGCTCAGACTAGCTCTGGAATCTTTCCTGAGTGTCTAAGGTCTCTTCAGCTCTGATCTCCAGCCTCTCCCTTCTGTTTTCATTGCAGGCAGCTAGATTTACTCACAGTTTGGGTTTGTCTTTTTTTTTTTAGCCTGCTGCCTGGTAGGTCTGCATTGCCTAGTTGCCTTTGTCTGATTCGGCTTAGGGGAGGGGCTTTGTCTCCTGTTTAGCGACGTTACCTTAGGAACTGAGTTGGAGGCTGGTGGAAGGTGGGTGGGGCAATGCAAATCTCTGCCTGGCGAATGGCCAACATGGCAGTTTCACTTTCACGGATCTTTTCTCTCTGCTCGTCTGGGTCCCTGTTTGATCCACTATGGTGGACTGTGGTGTTGGGGGAGGCACCGGGGATCAGATGCACAGCTGGGCACTGGATCCGGGGTGCCACAGGCAGGCTGGGGTGGGGGAGGGGGTCGGGAGTTTCCTCCTCTGGAGCTGAGAGCCTCCGATCAGCACCTACTTAAGACAGGCTGTTCCCTTACGAAAGCATGGGGTTGCATGCTGAGTGCCTCAGCCAGGGTGGGCCCAGAGCTCCAGAGTTCCAAAGCTCCAAAGGGCAGGCAACGGTGGCCCTGAGCCCCTCACAGGGTACTTCAGCCAGTAATGGGACTGGTATCTCTGAGGGGCAGGTGCCCAGAGCCTCCCTGGGTGACTGGCAGCTTGGTGCTGGGTGCTGGGCCAGACAATGTAGCCAGGGAGGGAGCCGAGACCTGAGATTCCCGCGCGGGCAGGAGTTACATATAGTGGAGCAGCAGCAGCCGGGGCCACAATATCTGGCCCTGCACAGGACCGAAGGTCTCCAGGCTTTGGACCAGTGTGGCTGGTGGTGCGCCAGGGGTGGGAGAAGAAAAGTAAGAGTCTTTTGGGGAACTCACGTTCAGAGAATCTCGCAAGTCCACCTATGCCGTCACCATCTTGCCCGATGTCCTATTTAAATTATTTTAACTTTTTTATACCTTTAAAATTGAGCCACAGGAAACTTTAAAATTACATATATGGCTCACTTCTGTTGCTAGTATTGCATTTTTATTGGACAGCACTATGTATACAAGAGTTTTAGCAACATGCTATCTCATTTAATCATCCTAAGAAATCAGTAACTATATCTGATATGAAGCATATTTTAGATAAACCATTTAGAGTTACACAAATGAAAAAAGGGCTTGATCTACAGCCATTCTGTGGGTAAATAGAGGAAGGCTACATTATGGATGATGACAGTGACTCAGTTACTGATGAGTTAAATATATTTCCTTAGTCAAACTGCATTTAATGACTAGGAAGTCATCCATTTTAAACAGTAATTTTTATAAATTGCAATGATGAGGATTTCTAAGGGAAAGAGTAAAAGAATGTTTTTGGGTTTTAACTGAGAAGCTTAGCTTATATCTTCTCAGATATTTTTGCTGCCATTTTCCACCATAATGTCTTTTGAAAACTGTGTAATCAGCGCTCCCCAATTCTCTAAAACTACAAACAGTAAGACTGCATGACTGAGCACAGTTCAATATTTTCTTTCATTATGGATGAGAACAAAGAGGGTGCCCCTAGGCTTTGATCTTCTGAATGCCACCAAATTAAAGCAATTTGGATTTCCCACAGAGAGGAAGTCTTAGCATAAGTTTCAGCATATTTCTATCTCCAGGTGATACGCAAACATCAGCACAAAAGACCTGTGACAGCAAATAATAATACTTTGATGTGAAGCCAATCACACTGGGAGCCTAATAATTAATCACATTATATGTACATTTAGGAACTGGTCAAAAGAAGCGCTGAGCACCTACTTAACCGAATTCCATAAATAAAATTCTAGAAGTAGGCATAAGCATGGGTAATCAAAAGACTGGGCCTATTTTCATACCCTTAGCATAGAAAGGGAAAAATGATATTTTGTCTGAATTAATGCAATATCAGAATTGTTCATTTAAAATATTTCCACTTCTGCTTCACTTCTGAAAGTCAGAGGGATGATTAATCTGAGCAGAATAGAGTCAAGGCTGTACCTCAAGCGTGTGGTTTATCTTCTCTGAAAACAAGAGGAAAAAGATTATCTGCAGCACATGTAAGTGCTTCTGTAGCATCACACAAGCTACCCACTCATGGACAAAAAGAAAAAGAGAGGATGAGAAGTTCTCCTTGTAATGGGTTCAGGAGATGAAGAGAGCAAATCTGAGGTTATTAAAAATATTTATGTGTTTGGATTATCGGAGGCAATGTTAGAAGTGATCTCTGCAAAATCAGTGTGTGAAAAAGCAGTTACATTTTTATACATCATCAATAGAGTGGAAGCCAAATAGAAAAAAACCACAATCTCATTCACAATAGCCACACACACACACACACAAAGAACTCTGCATCTACCTAACTAAAGAGGTGAATGATGTTTAGTTCTCATAATAAACTACAAAACACTGCTCAAAAAAAATCAAAGATGACATAAACAAATGGAAAAACATCCATGATCATGGACTGGAGAATCAATATCATCAAGATGTCCATTCTACTCAAGGCAATCTACAGATTCAATGAAATTCCTATCAAATTGCCAGCATCATTTTTCACAGACCTAGAAAAGACTACACAACTTCATATGGAAAGAAAAATACCCTGAATAGCTAAAGCAATCCTCAGCATAAAAAACCAAGTTGGAGTCATCACATTTCTAGACTTCAAGCTTTACTACAAGGCTATAATAACCAAGACAATATGATATTTGTACAAGAGTAGACATTTGGACCAATGGAATAGAACAGAAAATCTGGAAATAAAAGTATATTCCTTCAACCAACTCATCTTCAACAAAGCTGACAAAAATAAAATTTAGGGAAAGGAACTCATGTTTAGCAAATGATGCTGGGAAATCTGGCTATCCATATGCAGAAGAATGAAACTGGACCCCTGTCTATCATCATAAACAGAAAATAACTCAAAATGGAATGAGGATTTAAATGTGAAACCTCAAACTTTAAGAATCTTGGAAGAAAACTTAGGGAGCACCCTCCAGGACATTGGAATAGGCAATGAATTCGTGGACAAGTCCTCAAAAGCAAATGCAGTAAAATCTAAAGTTGACATGCGGGATCTTATGAAGCTAAAAAAATTTTGCGCAGGAAAGAAACTATCAAGAGAGTAAAGAGAAAACTTATAGAATGGGGAAAAGAATATTTGTAAACTATGCATTTGAGAGAGGCCTAACTTCCAGGATCTACAAGGAACTCAAATGAATCAACAGGAAAAACAAACAAACAAACAAACCCATTAAAAAGTGGGCAAAGAACATGAACAGACACTTCTCAAAGGAAAACAATCAAGCAGCCAACAAACATACAAAAAAAATGCTCAACCTCATTAATCATCAGAGAAATGCAAATCAAAGCTGCAATGAGATACCACCTGACACTGGTAAGGATGGCTATTATTGAAAAGTAAAACAAAAAACAAAAAAAGAACAGGTGTCGGTGAGGCTGCAGAAAAAAGGAAATGCTCCTACACTGTTGGTAGGAATGTAGGCTAGTTCAACCTTTGTGGAAAGCAGCGTGACGTTTTTTCAAAGTGCTAAAAATTTAGCTTCCATGCCATCCAGCAATCCCATTTCTAGGACTACACCCAGAGGAACATAAATCACTCTACTAAAAAGAAGTTTGCACACATATATTCATTCCAGCACTATTCACAATAGCAAAAATACAGAACCAACACAGATGCCTATCGAGAGTGGACTGCCAAAGAGAATATAATACAGGTACACAATGAAGTACTACTACACAGCCATAAAGAACAAAATCATGTCCTTTGGAGCAATATGATTGTAGCTGGAGACCAGGATGCAGCCGGAGACCATCATTCTAGGTGAACTATCACAAAAACAAAAAACCGAATACCACATGTTCTCACTCATAAGTAGGTCCTGATCACTGGACACATGAACACAAAGCAGGAAACAACAGATTCTAGACACTGCTGAAGGAAGAAGGGAGGGAAGAAGGGATAAGGGACACTCAACCCCATACTGAGTACCAGGTCCACTACCAGGGAGAGAGAGGGATCGCTAGAAGCCTAAACCTTACCTGCACACAATTTACTTATAAGACCTCACATGTGCCCTACGACTAAAATAAAATAAATAAATGAATCTGTACCAATGTGATCCAGAGACCTCTGATGCTTTCTACATTTTAGAGTCTAAAGCGTCCTCCAAGCAGTTTGTTCAAGTGCCATGTGAAAGCAAATAGTTTATATGAAATTCTAGCTCTGCACAGACACCTCTGCCTTCAGCACTATGGGATTCTAGATTAGTGGGGACTGCTGCAGTTTAATCAGTTACTTGATCGTCTTAATGTTCAAAATCCACTTCTTATTGAACTTTAACAAATGTGCTAAATGACTTTTTTAGCTGAAATCTTAGTTTGAAATATATATGTATAGTTTTAAAATTATGCGTTCAGGGCAGTGGCAAAGTATAACCCACCATGGAGCTAACATCCTGTATGTTTTAATAAATGTGTCAAAACCTCAAAAAAAAAAAAAAAAGGTAAAAGACAAAACTATAGAGACCATTTACTCCAGGAATTTTTAACCACCACCAACAAAACTTATTTGAGAATACTACTTGATTGTAATGATTAAAGCAGTGTAGTCAACATTTCAACATTGACCCAACAATTTAATTCCTGGGAATTTTTCCTACAGATATTGCATATATATGAAGTACCTTATGTTTAAGGATATTTACCACAGCATTGCGTATAACAGCAAAAGCCAGAGGGAAAAATTCTAAATGCATATCATTAAGTGCTTAGAAAAATAAATTATGATATTGTGCAGTCACTTTTAAAAAGAGAAAGCCCTGGGCATGGTGGCTCAGGCCTGTAATCCCAGCACTTTAGGAGAAAAGCGAGAAAATTTCCTGAGCCCAGGGGCTCAGGATCAACCTGAACAACTTGGCAAGACCTTGTCTCTACAATAAATCAAAATATAAATACATAAATAAAAATTAGCTGGGCATGGTGGCACACACCCGTAGTTCAGGCTACTTGGAAGGCTGAGGCAGAAGAATGCCTGAGTCCAGGAAGTTGAGGCTGTAGTGGTCATGATCGGGCCACTATCCTCCAGCCTGGGAGACAGAGTAAGACTTTGACTCAAAAAAAAAAAAAAATTAAAAGGAGAAAACTTTATATGTATTAAAATGAGATTATATTTCTAATACATATTAATTATTTTTAAAAGCAAACGGCAGAACAACATTTCACGTACACTTCCTTTACACTAAAAAAGATGCATATGCTTGTATAAGTATCGTTTATCTGTGGAAGGATTCTTGTACTAATAGTGTTTGCTTGCAAGGTGAGATGCTCGGTGGCTGAAGTAGGGGACAGGGTACTTCCTTTTCAAATTACCTGTACCTTACGAATTTTGTAACATGCATTAGTTTTATTTATTCAGTAAGTTAAATAAAATTTTATAAAATGATTGTTAGGGTGTTGTTTAAAAAATTGTGCTTTTAGAAGAGGAGTGGTGGGAAAAAAACAAAGGAAATATCTTTTTTAAAAATTCACTGTCAAAACAATTCTTTTTAAACAAAGATTCAGGAAATCTTGCCTTACTTTTGTCAGTGAACTTGTTGGTAAAGTGCACCAAACATGAGAGTCCTTAAGAAACACAGCTTGGTGACAAATAATATATTTAGTTGAAGGTTCAGGGGAAAAAGAAGATATGTGACCAGTTGAACAACAGATTCTCTCCATTGTCCACATTGCATCACATCTTCTGGGCAGAACTGTTCATAAGGAAATCACTGGAATGGAGCAAACACTGCTCTGGGAACACCCGCAGGAAATGGGAATGATAAATCAGAAAGGTGAAGGGAACATAATGGATGCTGGAAGCAGCTAGAGAAAGGCAGGAGGATATCAAAGTACTCAAAGAAGAACCAGAAAAACAAGACTGTTTGGTTGACATCAGTGAGAAGAAAATAACTTGGGACACACCAACAAAAGAAACTCCAAGATTATTTGACAGCTTGTCAGTGCTATGAATAGGGTAGCAAACTATTCACATTTATTTTCGGGAAGATCTGCTGTTATGGCACACAAGGGACAGTGTGTTTGAGGACAAATGCTTCCTTCCATACAAACTTTAGATTTTAGTCTCTCAGTTGGAGAATATTTACTGAGATACTGATTTGCAAGGTACTGTGGGTGATACCAAGATGCACAAGATAAAGATCTGCCATCTGGGACCTTACATTCTGCTTTCAATTGGAGAATTGTCAGGTGAAAGCCTAAATTTAAAATTACCTTTTGGTATTAATCCTGTCTCTACAACACTTCTCTCAGAATCTAGGCCCATGAAAATGTCTACTGTACAGTGCTTTCCATTCAATGATTCAGTCCTATGAGCTATAACCAGTAAATTATGTATATTAACAATCTAAATTTTCACAAAGTTTCCATCTTTTTTCTATTATTCAAAACACCTGGTCTCTATGCCTAAGATGTCTTAAAGTTTATACTCAGTAATATCTTAGAATCTGGGAACATGAAAATGTTAAGTTGAGAAAGTTTCTATTCTAAAGAAATGTGTCCAAAACCTAGTATCTGTCCAGCCAAAATAGCTTTCCTTAAACCTAATTAAAATTCTTTCTACTGCAATCCTGACTCATTTATTTGACCTCTACATAATTTGGCTCATCTTTTCATCAAAAATATTCTTAACACAAACTGCAATCAAACCCTTGATCTAAACAAAGCAAAGAGTATCAATTCCTTAAACATCTATCTACCAGATGTCTCCATTTTTTTAATAAGATATGTAACTTGAATATGGTTGCCAGAAAAACATAGGACGCCCAGTATAATTTCAACTCCAGAGAAACAATACGAATTTTTTAGTATAAGCTTTAGCATACGTTTTGGACAAATATTGCACAGGGTACACATATAGCGAAAAGTACTTATTCATACTAAAAACTACTTATTGCTTCTCTGAAATTCAAATTTAACTGGATGTCCTGTATTTTTACTTACTGAATGTGGCAAACTTAAATTTGAGTAACTACTTTACAAAATGATTATAAAATGGAATAAAAACCATTTTATTTTTAAATAAAAAAATGATTACTTAATGTTTATGACATTTAATATTTTAGACTACAAACTGCTTACTTAGCAGGTCACAGGTCAGAGATAAAGATGACCATTTCTAGAATGTATGGAGCCTTTTCACTTATTTGGCTATCTAGAATCCAGAGGCAGAGTACCCTCTGGATGGAAACTCAGTGTAAGTCATCAACTATTATGAGACTTACAAAACAATTAACTGCTTTATGGTTTTTTTTAGCCTGCAGAGTGGTAGATACTTTCCTAGTCATCTAATGCCTTGATATCAGGGAGTATTGTTCCATGTGGGATGTCCTATTTAATTTAGAAGGAAACCCTTACAAGATATTAGTGACTCACTTTGATTCCTTCCCAAGAGATGGTCCCAATATGCTTGTAAGTCTGCTGTTACCAAAAAAATTCTTTCCAGAGGTACATGAGATAAACAGCAAGAAAAAAAATACGTTTAAATATGAAGACTTGACCGGGCACGGTGGCTCAAGCCTATAATCCCAGCACTTTGGAAGGCAGAGGCAAGAGGATTGCCTGAGCTCAGGGGTTCAAGACTAACCTGGACAACTTGGTGAGAACTCATTTCTACAATAAAAAATAAAAATAAGCCAGATGTAGTAGTGCGCGCCTATAGTTCCAGCTACTTGGAAGGCTGAGGCGGAAGGATCACCTGAGCCCAGCAGGTCTAGGCTGTGGTGGCCATGAGTGTGCCACTGCACGCCAGGTTGGACGACAGTGAGACACCGACTCTATTAAATAAATAAATAAATAAAGACTTGATAGTTGAATGAAATATGAACCATTCTCTAAAAAATACCCAGAGAAAGTAGAATATGAACAACAATGAATGGCACCCATAAAAAGACATGTGTAAGAAAATCTAAACAATAACTGACAAAATATTGGCGCTCCACATGGACAACTCTGAGAGTTAAAAACTCCGGGAGCCCCTACACTTTTTTTACTTCCATGAGCTTGACCAGGTTCCCACAGTGAATACCTGAGAAAAATCCCCTCATGTTCCTAGTGGGGCAGTGGGAAAAGTAAACACTGTGAAATATGCTAGAGCATTCTGTTCTTCTTGAGAGGGAGTTATCAGTATTTGATGGTGTTGGTGTTCTAGATTTCGGCCATTCTGATTGGTGTCTAGTAATAGCTCATTATTATTTTAATTTTCATCCCCTGACAACGTATGATGTGGAGAATCTTTATGTATAATTACTTTCCATCTATATACGATCTGTGGTGAGGTGTCTGTTAAGTCTAGCCTATTTTTTAATCAGTGTTTTCTTATTGTTAAGAGTTTTTTGTATATTTTGGATAGCAATCCTTTATCAGATGTGTCTTTTGCAAATATTTTTTGCTCAATTAATGGTATGTCTTCTCATTCTCTTGATAGTGCCTTTCTTGGAGCAAAGGTTTTCAGTTGTAATAAATTTCAGGTCAACAGTTATTTCATTCGTGGATTGTATCTTTGGTGTTCTACCTAAATAGTCAACACCCAAGATCATCTAGGTTTTCTCTTACGTCATCTTCTAGGAGCTTTATAGTTTTGTGTTTTACATTTGGGGCTATGATCTATTTCTAGTTCAATTTTGTGAAAACTATAAGATTCACGTCTAGATTCATTTTTTGGCATGTAGATGTCCAGTTGTTCCAGTACCATTTGCTGCAAAGACTATCTTTGCTCCATTGTATTGCCTTTGTTCCTTTGTCAAGGAAGGAAGAGAGGGAAGAAAAAGTTTCAAAAATGACTTCCTTCCAATAGTTGACATCATTTGGATTCCTGAAGCCCAGAGATATATAATGAAGATCAGGACAAGCTTTGAAGGATAGCAGTTGGTCATATTTTGTAAACTTTACCCACATTTGAAGGCAATTAATTTTAAAAGATGTAAAAAGTATTCATAGATTTTTTTTCTTTGCTTCACAATTTTGAGCCCCTTCTAAACACTGATTCAGTGGTAACCAAGAGAAATCTGACAAAAATATTTAGTTTCAACAAAATAAATCCTAAACCAAAAGAATGACATCTTTACCTACTTCTGCCTTTCTCTTCTGGTGTAGATTCAAGCCTCAAAAACAATGACTCATTTCCAAACATACTTGAAATTACTGAATGTAAAGGCAGGTCAAGGGGTACAATACAAAGTTTTCGTGATTTTGTTGCTCTTTTTTGGGCTAAGGACAACAAGAAGTAAATTGAGTTAGCTGATAACATTTGAAAGTATTGTACGATATGCAAAATGAGAAATAATAAAACAAGAGTTATTTATTAAATCAGGAATTTATCTTTTTTTTTTTTTTTTTTTTTTTTACAAAGTTTATTAAAGAAAGAAAAGAGAAAAGAAAAGGAGAAATGCCAGAGCTGGCATGGGTGAGACAAACAGCCTAAATCCAGGAATTTCATTCAGAATAGAAAATAGTTCACCTTGCAACTTCCTTTTTCTGAAGAAACTAAAAGGTAATCAATAATGCTTCTATAAGTGAGCTAAGCTCCCATTCCTGAGAGCTCTGTTTGTTTTCTTTCTTTAATTATTTGATATTGAAATAGTTTCTTACTTGGTTACTTTAATTTCATCCAGGGGATACTGATCTATAAATGGAAGCTGTAATAATTTTTCAGAAAGATTGAAAAAATTGGAAAACAATCTTTAATGATAACTACTAAACAAAAATGGTCCTGTTTAAGTAGATTAAATTCAGAAATGTCGAATTTTGTTTGGTTTTCACGATTTAAGCAGAAAGATAGCAGATTATTTTCAAGAATTTTACATAATCCTCAAAAGAATAATATATTTTGTTTTGTTCTGTTTTGTTTGTTGTTGCAAGAATATCAACAAAAAGATTACAAATTGGTGAATGAGACTAAGACTCACATCCTGAATTTATACATCTGCCTCTATGTCTTCATTTTTTATTGAGTTAAACAACACACTTGTTTTTAAAGGGGTATCCGTTTTTAAGCAAATAATTTTAACTATTAAAGCAATCAATGTTTTAAAGTTGGGATGCCAGGGAAGGGAGATGCAAATGATCCCATGCTTTGATTGAAAATGTAAATATAGGCTTCAGGCCACTAGTGTTTTCTCTCCTGCCCTGAAAGATGCAAATGCTACCCATGCAATACACAGAAATGGTTTGATTATACTCTTGAAGAGACTAGGAGGAAAACCCAGACCCTCTTTGGTTCTAGTTATGTTGCACCCATGGCACTCCCACATAGTGAGACACTATGAGAATACCCACATTCATGAGGGTGGAAGAGTAGGAATGCTGAGCCGTTCTAAAGGCAGTGTACACTCCACATTTCCCTTAAACAATATTAATGGAAGAGCTAAGTGGACTTCCTGTCCCACCCAGAAAGCTCGAAGTTGTTGGAGAAAAAGAGAGTGTTTCCAAGAAAGCAATGTGGATCCTATTTAGTTTTCTATGACAAAACATACTTACAAAAGGACTCTGAGATACAATGGTAGAAATACATATCTTCTATGATTATCTTCCTTTCCAGAAACATTTTTTAGTAAGTCAGAAATTCACATTCACAAAAAATTTTTTTTTACTTAATAGGATCTTTTTTCAGTTATAAAAGTAAAACCTAGGGAAATTATCCTGCTGGCCTAGAAAAGTAAGCTGTCATGTTGTGAGAGTGCTTGTGAAAAGGCCACATGCCAGGGAGCTAAGGTGGCCCCTAAGGGATGAGAATGACTCTCAGATGACTGGCAGCAAAGAAATAAGAACCTCAGTACTGCAGCTATAAGAGACTCCGTTTGGAAGAAGAACCCAACTCCTGACCCATGGAGATAATAAGTGTATGTTGTTTTAAGGTGCTAAGAAAAAAAAGCAATATTCGTTTATGAAAACCAAAGTGAAATGGTACAAAAAAGTAAAGGCGCAAAAATCCCCCCACCCCATTGCACTCTACTAGGTGGCACTCTTAAAGGTGTGTGTGTGTGTGTGTGTGTGTGTGTGTGTGTGTGTGTGTGTGTGTGTGTGTGTGTGTATCTTAGACTACAGCTTTTGTGTTCTACTTTATTTGAGAGTGCAATTCAAAGGGCAGGAATGAGGACAAGGGTATTTAATCCAGGAAGAAGTGATTTTTAACCCAGGCATTATCTAGACCTAGTTAGATGATAAATATATAAATAAAGCTGACTGCTTCACCCTTTATGATTAAGAAAAATAAGTCATCTAAATTGTATCTCTGGACATCCGTCCAGCAGTAGCGAGAAAAAGAGGTAAGTGAGGTTGAGATGATCTGAAGTATTCCATAAGACATGCTGATGCAGGGTTTTTCTACACAGTATTTATTTCTAGACATTATTTCAATATGCATACTGTTCTGTAACATACTTTTTTGAACTTATTGATTATTAATTATATTAGATTTTTTTCTTATCTGCATGCAGAGATATCTCATTCTTCTATAGGCTACCCAGTACAGAAAGAAATTTTACATTAGAAGATAAATTTTGGAGATTATATTTTGCTTTTTTTGACAAACAATGGCACTCTAAGTTACTTAGGGAGAGGTTAGAAGAGAGCTTTTCATTTCGCTTAAGGCTAGGGAAGTTTGATGTAATGTCACTGAACTTTTAATGTTTATTCAATAGTATTACATTTAATTATTAAAAAATGTGGCCAGCTGTGTTGGCATATGTTTTTAATTTACCAGTATTTTATTTGGTTTATTCATAGAGAAAGAAAAACTAGTTTCATTGTCATTTTTTTTAAGTCAGAGAAACATGGCTGTGATCTCCCTTGTGAAGTTACAACAGGATAAAGTTAAAGCTCTATTACAAAATGAACACCTAACAGTCTGTCAATCTTGTCTTCCCAACTCTCTGTTGACCAGATTCTTATTATTCATATTTTGCTTTGCTTATAGATATTGACTGGAAGGAAGCAAAGAAAGAAGGGAGGGAGAGAAGGAGGAAGTTAGTTTTCTTGACCATTGTTAGATTATTTAGTTTAGTTTTACAAATGGCCTGACTTTGCTGTGAGGTTAGCTATTTATCTGAATAAGATATTCAGCCTCTCTCTGTGCTCCCATGTAGAAGGTCAGTATAATTCACAGAAGAAGACCTTTGATTTTCCAGCTATTTAGTTAGCAAAACTTCCCTAGATACCTCTTCTGGACAAAGCTCCACTCCAAGGAAAACTGAAAATGCTTTGAGTCTTAAGGAGGGCTGTAAAATAGCCCCATGACACTTTACACAGTCGAAGTTTTAACAAAGAAAAGTTGAAAGTGAAGCAAAAGGAAAAGAGGTTTTCCAGGCAGATAGCAAGATTGCCAAGAAATCAAACCCTTTCCTGACCTCTCTCTCAAAAACACTGATCCCACCAGGAGGTGGTAAACAGGAAAACCATGCAGCTTTCATTTTATGAAAATTTCCAACCAGCAGAACAAATCATGAATCTCTGAAAAGTCATTTTCCTTTTATCTATTTATCTATTTTATGAATAGAGAGAAACTCTCAGCAAATGTGCTAAAATTCAACCCTCAGATGAGCATTGTGACACTTCACAGGATATTTTCAGCATACAAGTTGTTTCTGCAAGCGTGGTCTCCCTTGCACATCAAGTGTTACAACTTTGAAGCAAGGGAGTTTAAAGAAAAAAATAAGAAAAATTTGAAGACTATGGTTGGTTAAGGGTTAATTAAACTTTCTTGATTAGAAATCATCTTTTCCATTAAAAATATTTAGGAATAAGGAAGGGGTTGCCTTTCTCGTCTAAGCTTTTTTTTTGTAAGTTTATTACTTTTCACAGATAAGCCTCTAGAAACAGAATGTTCCTTACTTACTATTTTATATGAGTGTGTTTCTATCTGGATATTAGATTTGGCTGTGACTTCTCCCTTAAGACAAATAGTTCTAAGTAAAGAGCAATATAATTTTGGATTCATGTACATCAGGTATATACAATGTGTAAAAAGGAAGATAAACTACAAAATCTTGCCTTTATTATTCAATTACAGGTAGATGATTAATTAAATCAGAATAGCTTAATTGAGACTTGACTGGTGATGAAACTGTCAAAAAGATGGCAACTCTGTTTTTATTTTATTATTCAAAAATATTTTACAAGGCCGGGCTTGATGGCTCAGTCTGTGATCCCAGCACTTTGGGACGCTGAGGCGAATGGATTACCTGAGCCCGCAGGTTTGAGACCAGCCCGGGCAACTTGGCAAGACCTCGTGTCTACAATAAATAAAAAAGTAGCCGGGTGTAGTAGTGTGCACCTGTAGTTCAGGCTACTTGGAAGGCTGAGGCAGAAGGATCGCTGGAGCCCAGCAGGTTGATGCTGGGGTGACCATGAGTATGCCACTGCACTCCAGCCTGGGCGACAGAGTGAGACTCCAAGTCAAAAACATACATATATATATTTAAATGTGTTTGATGTCTATAGTATAATAGTCTAGGTATAATAAATGGTGTTTCAGAATTTTTGTTGTAAATTATTAAGATAAAGAACAGATAAAAAAGTATATTTTTCTGATCCTAAAAGGTCCTATCAGAAATGAAAAGACACTTTGGGAGGCAGAGGATAGAGGATTGCCTGAGCCCAGGGGTTCGAGATCAGCCTGGGCAACTTGGTGAGATCTCATCTCTACAATAAATAAAGAAAAATTAGCCGGGCGTGGTGGCACAGGCCTATAGTTCCTGCTACTTGGAAGGCTAAGGTCAAGGATCACCTGGACCCAGCAGGTCTAGGCTACCGTGGCCATGAGTGTGCCACGCACTCCAACCTGGGCGACAGAGTGAGAGTCCAATTCCAAAAAAGAGAAAAGAAATAAAATAAAATGGTTAGGATTTGGAGTTCTCACTGCTGAGGCCTGGATTCAACTACCAATCAGGCAGAGAGTTTGGGCCAGGGGTGGCGGCTCACACATAATTGGGAGGCTGAGGTGGGAGGATCAGTAGAGGTCAGAAGTTCAAGAAATGAAATGAACAAAACTGCATCTGAATAAAAAAAGTATGAAAATGCAATCATCAAGTTTGTCAATTATAGAAGGAAAATTTCATTTGTCTACTTATGTTTTTTTAGGTTTCTTCTATCTTCTTCTACTGGATATATGAATATATATGTATATGTATATATATACACACATACACACCTTATGTATGTATAAGTACTATATATATATCATATATGCAAATTTGTATGTGTATAAGGAACATGTGTGTATATATTCAGACATATCTCCTCTCTCTTTTCTCAGTTTCTTCACCGTAGAATGGTAAAAAAAAAAAAAATAGGCTTTTACCTTTATCTTAAAGAGGTTTTGTGAGCATTAGGTAAGATAACAAAGTGCAAGTGTGAGAAGTTGGTTCTGAAGTCAGATTTGGGGGACTTGACTCCAGTCTCTCTACTGTGTCACATGGACAAGTTACTTAAACTTTCTGTGTCTCAGTTTCCCCATCAGTAAAATGGGATAACAGTGGCCCTTCATAAGGTCATTAGCAGATGTAACTTACTTAACAACCTTCCACATTTAGGAGACTGCCTGGGCACAGGAAGAACTCAGTAACAGATGTGTCCACTGTCACCGCCAGCAACACGAATGTAATTATACAAGAGTACCTAGCAACGTGCCTGTATGAAGTAGATCAGCATTGAATATATGTGGAAAAACCTAAGTAATCTTGCATTTGGGTTTTTATTTTAATGGAATATGTCTTTGTGATGAATCATTTATACATAATGGGGAACAATAGGCATGTTATTTTCCTCTCCAATGAAGTAAATTCATGACTCTTCACATCTGGCTCTTTAGCTATCTATTCTCAGTCCAATGTGAACCAAGACAACAGGTTGAAGCAAACATAAATTTGATAAAATAGAAAACTGTATTACTCAAATCAGTACAGACAAATGAAAATAAATATTTCCCAATGTCTTCTTTTCCTCACTTCTATAGGTAGCCTCATCCTTCCTGATTTTTTTTCTCTACTATGAATTCTATTCAGGAAGACAGAGGCAGTCTGGAAGAAGAGAAGGACTACTGACTGTGGAGTCTTAAAAACCCACTTGTTCAGATTCAGACAAAATGAATATCCCAGGACATACTAAGTTCCTTTTGGTGAGCTAGTCACTTTAATTTAAATGATCACTTTTTAATAATTTAACATTCTGCATCTTTAATAGAGAAATCAAGTGACTTTTCCAGGATCACCGTCCTGGTAATTAGCAGAGTTTAAGACAATAACTTTATCTTCTATGTCAGTTGTCTTTCTTCTACTCCATGGGGCTAACTCATTCATAAAACAGAGACAAATATAGCTACACTATGAGGCCTGGGGGCTGTTATGAGAATATTTTTAGTAATGTTAATCAACATAATAAATACAAAACAATGTCATAGACTGCAAGATTCTAAGCAAATGTAATAATATCAAAATGGATTCCAAAGCCCTATAAAATATCTTTCTTTATTGAAAATATGTTACAATTACTAGGAGGAAAAAGATGATAAGTAATTTTTAATATGGATATTATTACATTGATATATTTTAACTACAAAAATCTGTGAATGCATATTGGCATATAAATGGTTTTATTCTCTAGAATCATACAGATAGTAAATTTTTCTTACATTACATTCTGAAAAATATTTCAGATGGTATATTTTCTTTGCCTCTCTTTTTATATTTTTACTACAACTGTACTGCAAAAGATTATAAAGAGAGGGAAAAATTCATGGTAATAGCTCTCTATAAAAGGTGAACCCATTTATCTTCCTAGTCATAATGAACTAGTTTAAGAAAGGCCTTTGAACTTACTTCTGAGTAAGTGGAAACATTAACAAGCCAGTTTTAAGAAGAAGCTTTTGAACTTCTGGCAAGTGGAAACATCAGTCCTGACAAATCATCAGGAAAGCTCAGGTCAAAAGTGCAGCAGCAAGAAAGCATTTCTATCCACGTTTCAGGACGCGCAACGTGCCTGCATGAGCTATCATGTTTATGCATATTTTATTCAATTTTCAAGGAGTCTTCATAGCTAGAAATGGATACAGAGGATTTCATTATTGCTCAGGGCAATATTTTTCAAACTGCATATTGCAGTCCATCAACAGTCATGAAAGCAATTGAGTAGGTCTCAATCAGCATTTTAAAATAATGACAGCGAGTAGAATAAATAGAAAATATTAGCAGAAACCCAGTAGTAAAGATAAATATTGTTTGTAACACTTCTGCTTTGGGTACATGTTTTTCTCTGGGTTCAGTTGTAAAATTCACTTCTTACTGTGGGCTGTAATGACGCTGTGGTCTATGGGTGTGGGTTTTCACAGATTCAGATAAAGACGGGGAGAGAGATTTGGATCTAAAGTCTGAAGCAGAGAAATTCTGCAGAATTATGTTGCCTCCAGCCCATTCTTCTCCAAAACAGGAAACATATAAGAGAAAAGATGGTGAGAAGTATTATATACTCTATGTCATTTTCCTTGAGTAAATAAATTCTAGTAGTGATGACATCATTTCTTCAGTTTCTGACTTTAGCACCTCTAAAAACCAGTGATGGTTTAGAAGTCAGAATAAAATACCTGTGTCTACCTGCCACATTTTCCTTTGCTTTCAGAAACTGCTGTAAGATATTCTGTATTTTGATAGGCATAGAGGCTTGCATTGTTTTGCAGCTTATATTTTACTTAAGCCTCCAAAACAATTCCATAAAAGTTATCAACACTTTTCTTTGCTCTAATTACTTCTCGTCTTTTCATGTAATGAGTCACTGGACATTAATGCTAGCTAATTGTTTCAAACATTTGCACAAGTTTGAAACGTTAGCTTAAAGAAAGCCAACTTAAGATCATTCCAAAGCCAACTCATTTAGTTCACATGAATTTGCTTTTAAACTATTCTGGAGGAAATATTTGTTGATTAACTGATGGCATCTACCCCTGATTGTATTGTATAAAAATCCATAAAATGTGCTTGGATTAATTTGCCTACAATTGACATGTGACAATTTTAATATTTGTTAAAACATAATTCAAATGCCTCAAAATAAAATATTCTGGAGTAGCACTGTCCAAATAACCTTTCTGTGACAATGGAAAAACCTCTATATTAATGTTGCCCACAAAAGTATAGTCACGGGCCACATATAGTTTGTGAGTACTTGAATTGTGATCAGTGTGACCAAGAAAATGAAGTTTTAATTTTAATAGAAATTTACATAGCTTTCTGTGGTCAGTGCTAACATGAAACATCAAAGATCTGACGTCTTTAATTTTCGTGCTAATTCAAAATATGTGAAAATCTTTCTTTTCTGTTATGTCCCAAAAAATGAAATTACTCATTTATGATAGGGTGACTTTTGACCCCTACCTATTTTTTTTTTTTTTGAGTTGGAGTCTCACTCTGTCACCCAGACTGGAGTGCAGTGGCCACTCCCGGCCACCGCAACCTCAACTTGCTGGGCTCCGGCGATCCTTCCCCCTCAGCCTTCCAAGTAGCCGGAGTTACAGGCATGTGCTACCATGCCCGGCTGATTTTTTGATATTGTAGAGATGAGGCCTCGCCTGCCCAGGCGGGTCTCGAACCTGCGAATCTCTTAATAGTGTCTTACACATGGTAGGTACTCAACAAATGTTAGCCATTACTGTTGTTACTACCATTATAACTCGTATGCTACCTACCTGTTTCCCTAAAGTAATCCTTACATTAATCAGAATGCATTGAGGACCTGTTGTGATGAATTCAAACACCAAGGCATTATATGGGGCAATATTTTTCAAACTGCAGATTGAAACCCATTAGTATTTCATAAAAGCAATTTAGTGGCATATAAGCAGTGTTATGCTAATTCTATTTTTGTCATTAACACTTATCATTAAAATCTGTTTTATTTCCTAATTTTGCTAAAGGAATATACAGTAGGTCCTAGGAGTATACATTGTTTTTAATATAGTTGGGCAAGTCTTTGGGTCCAGGTATATTTATTTATTAAATGAGGAATGGGCTAGACCAAATATCACAGATAAAATGCCTACAGGATCCTGATGGTCACACAACAGGTTAGGTACAAGACCATAGGTATTAGTATAGTTTGAATACATGTGTCCCTTCAAAATCCATATGTTAGAACTTAAAACCTAAGGTGATGGTATTAAGAGGTAGGGCCTTTTGGAAAGTAATTAAGTCATGAGAGCGCTGCCCTCATGAATGTATTAACACCCTTACAGAAGAAGCTTCAGGAAGCATCCAGCTCTTTTTGCCCTTTTCATGCCTTCTGCCATAAGAGACCATAGTGTTTGTCCCCTCCAAGGGAAGCAGCATCTGAAGCAGCGTCTTAGAAGTAGAGACAAGCTGTCACCAGACATTGAATGTGCCAGCACCTTAATCTTCCAGCCTTTAGAATTGTGAAAATAAATATCTGTTGTTTATAAATTACTTAGACTCAGGTATTTTGTTACAGCAGTACAAACAAAAATGGGTGTGGAGGAAACTGTGTCATACTGAAGAATTCATGTACCACCTAAAAAAATAATTCCTCTCAGTTCCAACCAATTTCCACCATATGTAACTTTAGACCTTGTGTTTCTAAATCCTTTCATTTTTCAAGATAAATTTTAAAAATTAGATTTTATGAGTGCTGAAATTAAATTCATTAAAAATGAATGTAAGTAGAGTGAATTTTAAGGTATAGGTAAACTATATTTCAATAAAGTCATTAAACAACTTAATATATAATCCTAAGGGTCACTAGTTTACAACTTCTGGACTATTTGATCTCTAAGATTCTTTCTATCTCTGCTACTCTAGTCTTTCTAGTACCCTTTCATGTTTCTTTCTTGAACATTTTGGCAGTGATTGCATTTGAGGAAGAAGTATATCTTTTTGAAAAAAGATAGCTAATCTAGTAACGATTTCACTCTTTCAGGCCTAGAAGTATAAACACAGCAAAAGCAAAGAACTGAAGTAAGAAACAAATAAAATGTTAAAAGAAAAAGAGTTATATAAGAAAAATACCCACATGGACAAAAATCAAAAAGCAGAAGCAAAGAAGAAATACTCTGATTACTCCATAGCCTTTAATTGTTTTCAAAGGACATTTGCTTATTCCAAAAATCACATTCTTTTGAAAATACCAAAATGCGTGTTAATTTGTGTTTGTCTGGAAAAATATCATATTCTAAATCATGAATAGTAAGTAATTATAAACCAGAACTTTAACCAATTTCTAAAAAGGTGAGAATAAAAATCAACGAAGAACCCAATCCTAAATCACCTCACCTCCCTTTAGACTGCACTTTAGTGCTCTGACTTATACGGGGCAATCACATCTGGAATAAAGCAACAACTCTGGGCTCTAATTAAAGCCAGAAATGGGAGTACACAATTAAAGACAAAATTCAGAGTTAGAGGAGTCTATTTTGATGTTAGTTGCATATTTTCACCCTAATTCTAGCCCAACCAATTTACTGAAAAGTAGGTAATGCACAAAAGAGATGAAAGTGTTGTCATCATTAGAAAAAGCAAGCACTGGGTACTATTAAGTAGTAAGTAAAGTGGTGGAGACTTCAAGTTCTTACCAACATGTGTATGGCTAATCTTTTTTATGGAACAATAAATTGTCCATTTGATTAAAATCTAAATTCAATTCTGTTATCTTTTCATATGTCCTCTTTCCAGCTATGCTTCATCTTTATAATTGTAAGTGGACTTTTTTTTTATCTTTAGAAAGTTCTAGAAAGGAAGTTGTCATTATTTCCCATAGTTTATAAAATATTAGAGGGAGATAGAGAGGGAGAAAGACTTGTTTAGAGACAGAGAAAGGGTTCAGTATCAGAAGCAGCCATTTTTTAATCTATATAATACGCTAAGATTAAAACTATTAGCAATGGAGCAAAAAAATGGCTCAAATTATCTGGTGAGTTCTTTAATTTTATTTAAATTATGTATTTAATCTTCAACTATGTGCTTTACAAAGTGTAAGTGTTAATGAACATTTAAAAAAAAATCATGTACCTTACCCTCTTAAATATTTTCTTTTATATTTCACTGGGAATTCAAACTCATACACATGCAAATAAACATAAAAAAGGAATGAGTATCGCAAGAGGAACTCGAAGAGGACAGATATCTAGGAATAACAGAATTCATCCTGCAGAGCTCATATGGCCAGATTCTTTAGAAGGATGAGGAAGAAAAAGTGAAAATATTCTTAAGGAAGCTTCCTTAAGACTGATGGCATTTTCAGAACTGAACCTCATGTTCTGGCCTTCCTGTCCCATGTTCTGTATAAATCATTTGCAGAACCTGTAGAAATCCTCTTTTATATAATGTTTCTCCTGGTATCAATTTATATTTGAAAACTATATATTATACTCACCTGGTTCACAGAATTTGGTAATTAGAACAATGCCCTTAGAAATATTAATCACATTTTTTTCAAGCAAAGAGAAAGAATTATAAAGTATACAAGGTCAGGCGTGGTGGCTCATGGTGCCTGTAATCCTAGCACTTTGAGAGGCTGAGGCAGGAGGATCTCTTGAGGCCAGGAGTTTGAGGCTACAGTGAGCTATGATTGCGTCATTGCACTTCAGCCTGGGTGACAGAGTGAAATCCTATCTTTAATAATAATAATAATAATAATAATAATAATAATAGGTCGGGCTCAGTGGCTCAGCCTGTAATCCCAGTGATTTGGGAGGCCGAGGTGAGTGGATTGCCTGAGCCCACAGGTTCAAGACCCACCTGGGCAACTTGATGAAACTTCATCTCTACAATAAATCAAAAATTAGCCGGGCGTGGTAGCCTTCCAACTACTTAGAAGGCTGAGGCGGAAGGATCGCTGGAGACCAGCAGGTCGAGGCTGTGGTGGCTGGGAGTAGCCACTGCACTCCAGTCTGGGCGACAGAGTGAGACTCCAACTCAAAAAAAAATAAAAAATAAAAATAAAAAAATAAAAGTAAATAAAGTGTAAAACATGGTGATTACAGTTAATAATTTATTGTATTCTTGGAAAATGCTAAGTGAGTAGAGAATAAGTGTTCTCACCACAAAAATGTTAACAATGTGAGGTAATGCATATGTTATTCTGCTAGATTTAGTAATTCCTCAATGTATAGATACTTAAAATATCATCTGTCAATGTAAATAAAAGGGTAAATTCCTCTCTCTTTTTTAAAAAATAGGTATCCTGTGCTCTCTTCTTAGACAGACATTACATTGGGTGCTGAAGACAGAGTGGGTTTCAAGACCCTGATCCTGCCTTAGGGAGTGGCCCTTTTAGAGAAAAGAAACGTCATGTGTCATCAAATGTAGGAGACTGTGGGTTAGAAGATGCATGAATTTCAATATCACTGAAAAAGAAAAACAAAGGTTGCCAGCTGAGAAGTGAGACAATGCCCTGACAAAAGTCATGCTCCACATATGAATGGCCCAAATCAACCTATTTTGTTTCAGAATTTTCTTTCTTGTATTGGGGAATGTGACCATCTCCCCACCTTCAAGGGCAGTTGCTAACATGTGAGAGATTCCACAGATCACTGTAACTAAAATGGAACACAGCTTCGTCCAATTGTATCTTTCTTTCTTATATCTTCCTTTACCTGTAAAGCAGTCCTTTCTAAACTTTAATGGGTATATGACATTGGGATTTCTTTAAACACGAAGACTTTGATTTAGGAGGTCTGGGGTGGGTGCTGAGATTCTGCGTTTCTAACAAGCATCCAGATCATGATGGTGCTGCTGGCTCATGAATCACACCTCGAAGTAGCAAGGTCATGGAACAATTGGCGATTGCTTTGCAAGTACACAGAGAATTGTGATTATTCCTCAAATGATGCATAAATACTTTGCTAAAATCACTCTCCTACTCTATATAAACAAACTGTTTCAATTATGATGGTGGTCCCTCCAGGTCAGGGAATTGCCAATTTTAAGACATATCAGTGATATAAAGATACACATTTTAGAATAGATGAACAACAGTATCCAATAAATCAGTCATTGGATTGTCCTACGTACCAAGCACATGCTGGGGCAGGTTATCAGATAATTACAACACAGACCAAGATGACCACAGCAGACCAGCACAAGGAATGATGGAAGCACATAGAAGAGACACCTAAACCCAATCTTGAGGGTGACAATAAAGGGGGAAGAAAACCTTTGCTGCAGGAAAAAATGCAGTAAGCATTATTCACATATGACCCAAGGTTAAGTAACATTAGGCATCTCAGACACTGAGCTATATTTTTCTTCTCTCTGTCTTTACTAGTTGGTTTAAATAAAGATCTGGAAGGATATTTTTCAACAGGTATTCCTGTTTGCCCATGGGGGCAGTCGACTTGATGCAGAGTGGTACAAATAGCTCTAGACATAACAGATCACCATGGTCAGGAAACTGGGACAAGCTGGGACTTCATTTGTAAAAATTATATGAAAGTTGAATATTCCCCTGGGAGAAAAGTCTGGCATAACAAAATATAAAACCAGTGACCACAGTTTGTTAGTTATTGTACTATTTTTTTTTTAATGCAGAAGAAACAATTGCCTAGCGGCCTCCAGAAATACCCTTCACTGTTCATTCCACCTTTTCCAGGGAAGCTGATTTATACGTTCTATTCAAGATCTACCTATCAGTGAAATGAAATAAACTGAAATAGAGTTGTATACAAAATTTGGAAGCTAATTATATACAAAATTTGGAAGTTAAAAAACTATACATCATTAGCATTGAAACTATGAATTTGAATCATTGATTGAAATTTTATAAAACGTATCCCAATTCACCTTATCTTTCCAATGAAGGAATGTTTGCATAATTATTTCCACTCAATATAGTCTCTGACACATTTCATTTGTAGTATATGTATTGATAGTCAAACTATGTTTTAAAAGATAAGTTATTAAAGGCACTCCCAAAAAAAGAAAAGAAAAAAGATTGGTGTTGCCCGTTTCGTTTTGTTTTAAATAAGAAAGTCCAGATTTGAGCTTTGAGAGATCATAGGAATGCCAAAAATATGATTCTCATGAATTGTCTTATATGTGCTCATTAACAGCAAATGCCATAGCCATATGAGTTTTTTGTTTGTTTGCTTGTTTTAATAAAAGCAGGAATAATGGATGATGCAGTTACCACTGTCACTTTCTGGTAAGAGGCGTTGGCTACCTGCTTCATTTCTCCAGGCAAGGATTACTCATTTCCTCTGAGATCTTCAAATGTTCTTCTAAACTTCAAGTGACACAATGTGTTGCTGCAGTAACTTCTCATCATGTATTTAAAGACTATAAATCAAACGGACTCAGTACCAACTCTGCTTTGCCATGACCTAGAGCTACCGTTCCCCCAGTCTTCTAATGCTCCAGTTTAGAAAGCATGCTTGTGAGGTTGCCAACCAACAATCCATTAAAATATATTAAGCAATCATTCATCTCCCTTAATGACCCAGCTACAGATATCTGCTTCCTGCTGCGATCAAAAAGTACTCTAGCTTTTTGAAATCGTGAATTACTTTGGATGGCAGTGTTCGTTGTGTGCTCTATCTTCTAACAAGTTTAATGAGGCGAGAAGTAGCACAAAAGTCTAGAAAATAGAAAATAAGGAATAGAAAAACCAAGTTGGCTATTTTACTTGATAGATTTCCTCTTTGTTGTGTAAAATTCGCAAAAAATGTCAAATTTGAATTTTGAAAATAATCTCAAATATATTTTCCTTCAAATCCACCACTGAATTATTCTCACAGAGACACTATTTTTGGGTTGTGTTGCCATTTATAGCAAAATGGACTGCAAGATTGGACTAACGGGGTTTTTTCTTTGATTATACTGAATTTTCTTTCTGTTCTTTTATATTAGCAGCTGAATTTGAGGTGGCAATCAGTCTGACTTCAAATCATGATAGTTTTGAGAATAAAAAGGACACCCTCAGGAGGTTAAGAACAATAAAATTGTCAGGATCAAATTTGAAAATAAATGAAATGGGTCATTCTAAAATAAGTTCATTTTTTTTTTCTATTGGTCTTCAGGATTTTCCCATAGAATAGACTTATGTTTTCATCTAATAAACTTGGTCCATGAGTAACATGTAAATTAACCCCATGAGTTATCCCTGTATGCAGCTATAATAACTGGCACACCTCATCTTATTGCATATCAACAGCGTCATAGCCCATGAATATGTCAGGTGTTATGCTTGACTGAGGACAAAAAGATCAAATGTACTTTTTTCCAAAAACGACCAGTCATTTTGGGAAACAAATTTTTAATCAATATCAATATGATATTATGGAAAATGCACAAGGTACTTAGTGGCTTCAGATGGAAACACTTAACCCACATTGGCCATGACTAGCCAAGTTTCCAGGGAGATGAGACACTGAGAGGATGGAAGAAAAATAAGGTGAAGAAAGGCATCTGAGAATGGAGAGACAAGCATGTGCAAGACCAAGAATAGAGAAGAGATAGATTAGATTCCTTCAGGAAACTTTGAGAAATATTAGATTTTGGGGGGGTGGTTTATAATGACTGGAGTTTGGAGAGGTGGTAAAAGGAGCACGTGCTGGAACACGAACCTGAAGATGGAAGCAGTTTCAAGATCATGAAGGATTTTAGGTGTCACATAAGGAATATGTTATTAAATAAATTGAACTTATGCCTATTTAGCATGAGTTCTAACAGTTCTAGAAAATTCATAAGTAGATATATTTTATCTAGATTCAATATTTTGAAGCCTTTAAAGATGTATATATTCCTGAATTCCTATGAACACTAAAGATATAAAATCCCTTCCTGCCTGGTCCAGATGAAACATGCCTTCACACGCTACCCAAAATAAGAATGCCTACTCTCCAGGGGTCAGAGAGCAGCTCTGGGATAGCTATAAGAAAGAGTATGTATAAGGAAGAAATATGGTGGCCATTAGTGAACAGGCAAACTAGTCACATTCATTAACCTATAAAGCCCACAATTAAAACCTTCAAATTCTACAGTACCTCCAAGATAGATTCCCTGAGGCAAGGAAATCTGTAGGTTGAAGGATGATAGGAAAAGAAAAAAAAAATTAAGGAATGGGAAGAAACTTTCCTGAAATCAAGGACTAATTTTAGAGAAAAGGAAAGGATAATAATTTCTTTTTTAAAATAAAGGCAAAACCTTCAAAAAGAAGAGAAACCAAATGTTGGTAAGGATGTGGAAAAATGGGAACCCACATGCACTGTTGGGGAAAATGAGAATTAGTACAGCCACTATGGAAAATAATATGGCGGTTCCTCACAAAATTAAAATTGAAATACCATATGATCTAGCAATCCAAGTACATTCAGAAGCTAACCTTCAAAAGATATGAAATCAGCACGTTGCGTAGGTATTTACACTCCCATGTTCACTACAGTATTTTTTAAATAGCCAAGACATGGAAATAAACTGTCAACAGATGGACTGATAAAGAAATTATGAAATTGGGAGATATATATATATATACATATACACACACAGAGAGAGAAAGAGAGAGAGAGAGAGAAAGAGAGAGGGAGAGGGAGAGGGATAGGAAGAGAAAGAGAGAGAGGGGTGAGGGAGAAGTATTACTCAGTCCTAAAACAGAAAATCCTGTCATTTAGGACAACATGGATGAATCTTAAGGGCATTATACTAAAAGAAATAAGATAGACAAAATTGCATGATCTCACTTACATGTGGAACCTAAAACAGTTTAACTCACAGAAATATAGAGTAGAATGTTGATCTCCAGGGACTAAGGAGGTAGGAGAAATGAGAACATGTTGGTCAAAGGGTACTAATTTTCAGTTATAAGTTCTGGAGTTCTAATATGCAACAAGTTGACTATAGAAAGCAATACTGTGCTGTATACTTGAAGTTTGTTAAGAGAGTAGATTTTAAATGTACTCACCCCACACACATAAACAAGGTAATTAGATGAGGGGTGATATACAAGTTAACTAACTTGATTGTGGTAATCATTTCACAATATATATGTACATCAAATCGTCACATTGTAAATTGATACAGTGTTACTTGTCAATTATACCTCAGTAATTCTAGAAAAAACTTTAAAAAATCAAAAAAATGTGATGATAAATAATTATAAACTGGGTGGGGCAGAGAAACAAAGCATAATAATTAAATAATAATTAAATAAGATGGCATAGGCATTTTGTCTAACTACCTTGGACAGTTTGTTTCTTTGTTTTCCTCTTCTTTATCTTTTTCCTTTTTTTTGTTTTGTTTTTTTTTTGAGTTGGAGTCTCACTCTGTCGCCCAGACTGGAGTGCAGTGGCCGCTCCCGGCCACCGCAGCCTCGCCTGCTGGGCTCCGACGATCCTTCCGCCTCAGCCTTCCAAGTAGCAGGAATTACAGGCATGCGCTACCACGCCCGTCTGATTTTTTTATTTATTGTAGAGATGAGGTCTCGCTGCCCAGGCGGGTCTCGAACCCGCGGGCTCAGGCAATCCACTCACCTCAGCTTCCCAAAGGCGCGGTATTACAGGCTGAGCCACCGTATCTTTTTCCTATTTTGTTTTGAAGAAAATGAACATCTTAATTCATTTATGTGCTTTCTATCTTGTTCTCTAACTTCTTGAGTTGTTGGGGTTTTTTAAAAAACTATCTATTTTAATTGCTCTGGGGGTACAGATGGTTTTTGGTTACTTGGTTGCTTTGTATAGTGGTATAGAAGTCTGGGCTTTAAGTGTACCCATCATTCCGGTTAGTGTTTTATTTAATGACAAACACTAAAAACTACTCCTCTAGACAATGCTCCTATTATAGGTAGAGACTTCTATTTCTACTTCAATCCACCCTTCTTTCCACACTACCACTTTAGGCACTCATCATCTTTGTCAAGACTGGTACACTGAAAGACAATATAGTGCAGCAGTTAATGCCATGGTTTCTGAAGGCAAACTGCATGGTGTGACTCCCAAGGCTGCTACTTTTATGTGTATTTTCCTGGAAAAAAAATATGCAACTGCTTCATAACTATTTTTCTTTCTATGTATAAAACATAAAAGTGACAACAACATTGGCTTCATGAGACTGACCCAAATAGCCAGTGAACCTATTACTTTGGAAGAGATGGCTGGAAATGCAGTAGACATATTGCAACTAGCTACAAAGGATGGGTCAAGAGCATTAAAGCAACCTTGGCCCTGATATTCTTGGGCTCCTGGCCCAGCCCTGGATTAGTTATCTGTACAATGTTCTATGTGTGAGAGAAAAAACAAAAACAAACTCCTACCTTGTTTTAAGCTGTTTTATACAGGTTTTCTAATTCATGCAGCTAAACTTAGCTCCTAACCAGTAAAATTTCTATCCAAAGTCAAAGTTCATCTCAAATACCTACTTTTTTATAATGTTCTCTTTCCAACTTATTCTTCTGTTGGGTCGGAGTTATCTCTTCTTCCTTTGAATTCTTTTATTGCTCATTTTATGCTTAACTTTAATTTGAAACTAAAACAATACTTACTTTTTATAAGGTTCATAACTGATTTCTGCAATAGGGCTGGACACTATGTGAGGGCAGAAACCATGTCCTATTTGCCCATGGTGGGTGGCAGTAGTATGTTATATTAGCAACTAGAAATAATTGCTTACTGCCTAACTGTCATAAAGGAAGGATTTAGAAAAATAGCAAGATACTGGTTTATGTTACAACAGGTTTCATTGTCTGAAATATATATGGGCAAATTAAATTATATTAAGTAATAAATATGAAGAAGCGATCCTAGAGTGTTGAGTTAGTAGACCTTTTTTGCAGTTGTAAATTTGTTAAAAAGACAACATACATAGACATTTAGTCATTTGCATGCTAAGAATAAATAATGGCTGAACCTGATGACAGTTCTTCTTGGTACAGAGAGATTTAATATGTTTTTCTATTGGGTATTATGGGGTATGTGGGTTTTTGTATTCTTCAGTCATAAGAATTTTTTTAATCACAGCTGGCTTTGAAAACATATTTGGGAAATATACATGCATATTTTTAGCTCTCATCTTTTATTTTTATGTAGTCAATCTCACAGAGACACTGCTGGCATGGAGTACAGAACTTCATCCAATGGAATGATCGAATATTCAACTATTCCAGAGAGCCTGATGCCATATCTCTGAGAGGCCATGGCAATATATCCCTCTGTGAACAAGGAAGAATTATTTTCATCTAAGTAAGAGTGGTAGATAAAAATAGCATAATATATATAAGGGATGACAAGAAATTACCAAATCCATTTACCTGAAGTCTGCCAGATGAGTGTTTAAAGCCCTTAGACATTGGTCAATCTGTAACCTACTATCCAGGCAATGTCTGAAGGTAAGGAAAGGGGAAGAGAGTGGTGGGGTCAAGGGGTCACAATCCAAATCATTCAGAAGGGGAATATACCTGGAAAAGTGCATGCGAGACACTTTGCTAGACCAGGCCTAGTGATGACCTACTTCACTTGCGTTCATTCACATGGTCACATCTATGTGTAAAGCTTAAGAAACAAAGTTCTGTGTCTCCTATATAAAATGGGGACGAATTTTTGGTGAAAAACTAACAGTTTCTGTCATGTGGATTCTGCTTTCCCATGGTACTAAAGCATCCATTTATTAATTCAATAAACGTTTATAGAGTTTCTTTGCTTATAATTTAGTTTGGGAGAGACATATTAATTACATATTTACAAACAGCATATAATTATAACTGAGGAAAGTACATGAAAAAAGTACAGAGTACTGTGAGAGTATCAAACAGGATATCTGGCTTAGAATGAGGGATTAGGTGAAGCATCCCTGAGAAAAAGGGACATTACAGCTGTCATCAGAAGGAGAAATGCACTTGAACTGTCACATCCTGTTATTTGTCATGAAATGATGTCTTCTTCCTTCCTTTCTTCCTCTTTCTCTCTCTCTTTTTCTTCCTCCCTTCCTCCCTCTCTCTCCTCCTTCCTCCACCTTTTCTTCCCTTCCTTCTCCTCTCCTTCCCTTCTTTCCTTCCTTTCTTCCTCCCTTCCTTCTTTCTTTCATAGAATTATCTCAGGTTTGTAATAAAGAAGAAGAAATATACACAGCTTAATGAAAGGGTACATATTCATATCCACTACATGAGTCCCTGGTTTTAAAACAGGCATGTACTTGGTATCCTGCCTCATGGTTCAGCCGACAACTGTAACCAAACCAAACAAAAGCAAAATAATAGCCATGTTTTAAGGTATTTTGGAAACAGAATTGGGAGTCCATGACCTCAAGTGATAAGGGTTACTGGAAAGATTCAGAGGGAACAAAGGGATCCTTAGAAACTCTCATAAGCAATATAGTCAATTGTTTTGAAAAATGAGAAAACCATTTAGAACACAACAGACTCCAGTCTGCCTTCCTTCTGCCTCTTCTCTCAATTTGCGTTCCTTTCTTTGTTTCACTGAAGTTCTCCATTGTCAACTCTCTTTTCCACCTTTCTCTACCCATGTTTCTTTCATGGCTTCTACTGACACATGGTTTCTGATTGCTACTTTCTTTCTCTGTGCTTGGCTTTTAAATTATGTTAGTGTCTATGTCTGTGGATCTTTCTGCTACTACTGTCTATTTTTATATTTTATAATCACTGGTTCCAAGAAAGATGGGTATTGGAAACTGTCATTTTTCCCTGGCCAGCCTATAGGTGACTACCTTAGGCTCAAGAGCAAATCTCTGATCAAATAAGTTGTGTGTGGCAGGATATAAAGCACACCTATAACTCTTGGTAAAAGTATGAGAAATTTATTTTAGAATCATAAGTACTCTTCTGTCTGAAATGATTTTTAAAATCAGGCACAATATATAATACAAAATTTTCCAACATTGAACTTTGGTCAGTGGACAGGGATTGCTGAAAGAGGAAAAACAAATAAAGTAAGATCTATAATCAACACCATTTACTGCCTGAAAAGAATTACCAAGTCACACTTGAAGTCAAAGCTTGGGGATCTCTTTTAGTTGGGGACATGAAGCGGGGAGCCTGGGGGAATTCAGGGTAGCTGGAGTTTATATAAAAGAAAACTGGAGAGGAAAGCTGCACAGGAAAAAACAAATCTCCAAAGGGTCTTCCCTTGGTGTTTAATGAAATGCAAATCAGAGCACATATGCAAAGAAACTACTTGAGGTAAGGCAAGGAACCACTCAGAAATAGAGGAAACAATCATTGGATCACACATAAGGCTGTGAATAATTTTACATCAGCCTAAGTGGAAATATGCATACTTACTGTGGGTATTAAGTAGAATACATCAAAAGATATTGCTCAATATTGGTGCAAACTTAATGTCAGACTAATGGACTAATCCTACCTTAAAAAGCTTAAAAACAAGGCATTGAAGGATCAAAATGTTCCTAAAAGCAGCATTCCTAAACAAAGTTTAAGAACATAAAATAATACAAAAATATCCAGCACTTAACAAAGTAAAATTCACACTGGTATCCAACAAAAAATTAGAAGACATGCAAAGAAACAGAAAAATTACCTCATGATCAGGAGATAATTCAATCATTAAAAGCAGGCACAGAGCCAGTCTCGGTGGCTCAGCCTGTAATCCCAGCACTTTGAGAGGCCAAGATGAGTGGATTGCCTGAGCTCGTGGGTTCAAGACCAGCCTAGGCAACTTGACGAGACCTCATCTCTACAATAAATTTTTAAAAATTAGCTGGGTGTGGTAGCACACACCTATAGTTCCCGCTACTTGGAAGGTTGAGGTGGATGGATTGCCGAAGCCCAGCAGGTTGAGGCTGCAGTGGCCGGGAGTGTGCCACTGCACTCCAGTCTGGGTGACAGAGTGAGATTCCAATTCAAAAAAAAAAGCAGGCACAGAAATGACATAGGTTATAGAATTAGTAAACATATAAGTTAACAGTCATTATAATTGTATACCATAGTATACCTACTATAGTATACATAGTAGGTAAAATAAAAATTGAGCATCTGAGTAGAGACAAGAAAGATACTTTAAAAAGTCCAAAATGAAGTTCTGAAAGTGAAAACTACAATGTCTGTGATTTCAAAATACATGATAATAAAATTAATAGTAAATTATACACTGCAGAAGAAAAGGTCAATCAACATGAGGACATAGTGAAAGAAAGTATTCAAATAAAATACACAGGAAAAAAGGTAGGAAAACAGTCAAGTAGAGCATCTCTCAACTGTGGGATTACTGCAGAAAACTCAATATATATGTATACATGTATGCATGTAATGGAAAGCCTCATTGGAGAAGATGTGACAGGAAAATATCTGAAGAATTAATGGCCAAGATGCCCCTAAATGTGATGAAAAATTTAAAGCTATAGATCTGAGAGGCTTAAAAAGTCTAAAGCACAAAAGACATTAGAGGAAACTATACTGAAGCACATAAGAATAAAATTGCTCAAAACAAGGGATAAAGAGAAAATATTGAAGGCAGCCAGAGGAAAAAGATGCATTACATGCAGTAAATAAAAATAAGAATAATGGCATATTCCTCATCAGAAACAATGCAAGTCAGAAGAAAGTGGAGCAACATCTTTAAATTACTGGGAAGAAAACCTGACAACCTAGAATTTTATACCCAGGAAAAATATAAAAAATAAAATAGGAAATAAGAACTTTTTAAACATGAAAAAGCTTAAAAAATTCATTACCAACAAACCTGAAGGAAGTATTTCAAGCAGAAGAAAAATGTTACCAGATGGAAGTATGAAGGAATGATGAAATACAAAGAAATGAAGTGTGCCAGAAACAGTTAATGTGTGGGTGAATATGAATTACTTTCTCTTTTTGTTTTATAATCACTTTAAAGAATAATTAACTAGTTAAAGCTGAATATGAGAACTCAAGCTCATGGAACACACTGAGGTTACCTTTCTCAAAAGGGCCAGACTAAGTAATCATTTTAGGCTTCATTCTTATTACAAATGATGGTGATAAAAACCAGGAATTCAAGCAACCTTACAAACTAAGCATAATCAAATGATACCTCCATTCTTTTCTCCACCTTGCCGACCTGTACTTCCCACTCCTGTGAATCCTATTTCCACAATTCTTTACCTCATAGGTCATCTACATTTTACAACTCTTCACAAGTCTGACTTCCCTAGATATGCCCTTTTCTCCAAAATAGAAATTTCCCAATGAAAACACTTCTTTCTTCATATTCTAGCTAAACTTTAGTCTCTCTATTTCATTATCTTATTTTGTTTTTTAAAGCAGTTATAAATAGTTTATTTATCTGATCATGTATTTTTAAAACTGGCTCATGGAGGTAGGAACAATTTCTGTCTGTTCTACTCTGTTTCTCTGGAACCTGAATCAGTATGCATGCCAAAAAATAGTTGTGGGTAGGAAAATGGAAAGAAGAAAGGGAAGAAGGGAGAGAGGAAGGGAGAGAAGGAGGGAAGGAGAAAAGTAAGGAAGGAGGTAGGAAGTTTGCAATATGGCGTAATAAATCTTCTTGGTCCTTTTGAATTTTAAAATAGAAGTTAAATTTTAAAAATACGGACCTATTAGAATTTATGGGGTGAGATTAAGGCATGTCCCAGGAGGCTCTACTGCTCAGAATCATAAAGACAAGTCCAGCAACTGGAGACAAGCAATTTCTGAAAGAAGTTACCTCTTTCTAATAGTTCCCATTCTGCACTATTCAAAGTCTTCCCTGATTTAAAAAAAAAAATGTTTGTTTTCAAAGTGCATGAAGTTTAGCTTGTATTTGTCTTATCACTAAAACACTTTGAACAGAGAGCAACCAATTCAATTGGTGGGAATGAATGAAGCGTTAGAGATCCTGAAAGCTTTACCAAAGTTGAAGCAAGAAGTAGGGGGGAAAAAGGGTGGGGAGGGAAGAAGGATGTGAGAGGATGGGAAGAAAGACAGCTCGGGGATTTATAGTATTAAGAATAAGAATTAAAGGTTAAAACCCTAAGCTTTTTCATTCCTTCCAATGAAAAGCAGACGGAACCACTATTAGGTCTTGGGTAACATTCAGGACGTTTTAAATTTCTCTACTTTTGTCTCCAGTTTGTTACCCTTAAGGATTTTTCCATAAAAAGTCTTCTAATGGAATACATCTGCTTGCTTGTCTTGATAGTCCGAGGATGGGGGAATCTGTGAAATCTATCCCGTTCTGCAACTAGGGCTGGAAGTGGGGAAAGAAACAAAGATAAAAATTCCAAGAGCCCAAAGGCTGGAAATAGCTGCCAAGAGAAAAGGAGAGGTAAGGAAGAACCATTCTTGAGCCAGGCCTTGGGCTGAACTTCAGGAAACCCTAGAAGGAATTTCCCTGACTTGTATTTAGTAAATCTTTTCCCCACAACACCCTCAATCCAGAGTGTGGGAGAAAGAGATATCCAATTTGAACTTCAGCTCCTACATTGCTTATTTAAATGCTGGTTCCGTGGCCCTATACCAGACCAAAAGATCACTCTGGCTACTGTTGCTGGAGGACAATCTCAGGAATCTGACTTATTAAATTGGCCACTCAACAATCTTGATGTCTATTAAAGTTTGCATCGGGATCCTAAAGAGCAGATGAAAGATATTGACCAACTGATCCTTGAAACCACATCACTGGTACCATTAGATGCTGTGTTATTGCTAGCACTGAAGTAACTTTGATGTGTAAACAGAAACATACAGTCTAATTTTAAGTAGTATGATCCCCCCGCAACTTGCTGTGGCATTGCAATGGACAAGTGAGAAGATTTTCTCTGCAGTTCTATCCAGACATTATTCTAGAATTGAAGTTGCACTTTGGATAAATCATACAAAATAAACTTTGGAAACGGAGAGGCAAAGTGACCTTCTCTCTGGCCCTCTTGAAAATAGAAAAGAGTAAATACCTTCTTATTTCTTATTCTGAAAGCAAAAAGTGACAATTGCAGTAGGATCTTTTGGTGCCATGTATGTCAAATGGTGGCATTGGCTTTGTATCTGAGCCCTGGGCATTTGCCCTGGCTCCAAGAACAATAATTACTTCCTGCCAACTATTAGTTCTTAAGGCTGAGATAACTCGTTGTGCTTTTTTTGTTTGTTTTTTGTTTTTTTTTTCCTTTCCTTTCCTTGTATTTTCTAATTGAAGGACTAGAGAGACTGCAAATAAGATTTATTTCTTTTAAAACTTGCAAAATATATTCCAATTCCAAATGCCACTCTCCAGCTGTGGCAGGAACTGGCTTGTCTGTTCTGAGATTTCTCTGTGAGCATCTCTTTGTTTTTAACTAGCAGAATAGAGACCTGGGGACAGAGGAAGTATACAACTGTTAATAGACCAGCAAATCTGTTGCTACTTGTGTCCACACTACAGATTTTTTTTAATTAACCTCTTGCAACATTCTTAGAGAAGCTCTTTAAGTTATAATTATTGTACTGAGCTTGCATGCATAGTTTTAAACACATTCTTTAAAAAAGCTTCTTTTTGATAATACACAATACATTATTTGCAGAATTACTTAAACATAAAGTACTTTTCTTGAGGTCAGTAATATGAAATTACGTATTGCTTTATTGAGACAAAGAATAGAGAGAGAGTAGCCTACCAAGCATTAGCAAGAATATGGAACAAGTACCTTTTTGGAAGCTGTATCTCAGTCATGTCTCTTACTTCAGAGAAAACAATGAAACCTTTGTGGTATGTTAACATCTCACTTAGCAAAAGAGCTTAAACCAAAAGAAAACAATATTAGCCTAAGATACCTCTGCATTACCTTGAGAACTAAATCAGAGATACTGTATATCATCCACTTAAGGGTGGTATAGATCTCATTAGTCATACACTCTGGTTGCTGAAAAGACTTTAAAGATTATAGAAAATTTTATTGCCTTCAGATTATTAAGGTAATCATTGAGAATCAAAAACTGTGAGTTCATAATGAGTTAATAATTCACTATGAGTTTATCACTACTTACTGGCCAAGCTAAGACTGGAATTCAGATTCTCTGAAGATGCATCCTATATTCCAATCATTTCCTCGAAATTAAAGTGGAAATACGAAGTGTCTGATGCACCTGAGCAGAGATTTACCATTCATTTACCAGTTGTGAGGTCTTGGGAAGTTATTGAAGCGCTCTGAGTCGCAATCTCCTTGGCTGAAAATGAGGATACTAACATTTAGTACACACAGTGGTATATTCAACAAATATTTAAGCAGCTACTTGGAGCCAGTCAATCGTTTAGGGAACTAAGAAGGCAACAATGAACAAGATGAGAATTCTTATCATCATGAAGTTGATATTCTTGTGGGCACATAGGAACAATAAATGAATAAACTAATAAAGTATATAGCACATCAGATAGTTGTAAGTGCTGTGAACAATAAGGTAGGGAATAGGGTTGGAGATTGCCAGGCAAGGGGAGGTGTGGACAGATGGATATGTGCTATTTTAAATAAGATACTCTGAGAAGGAATTACTGATAAAGGATAGCTGAGAAGATGGGTGAAAAAAGTGAGGGATAAGAACATTCCAGAAAAGTAACCAACTAACCTCCTGTGGGAGTAGGGGGATTCTTGGTCTATTAAAGTAACAGCACAGAGGTGGTGGCTAAAGTGAAGACAACCAGAATGAAAGTAGTTAGGGCAGGGTGGTAGCCTGAATGGGGGACCGTGGGGACACCCTATAAGGTCTATAATCACTGTAAGTATATTCGCTTCTATTTTAAATAAAATGGCAAGCTATTGCAGTGCATCGTGCAGAGGTTTGGCATGACTGGATATATATTTTAAAAAACTCACTCTTGGCTGCTGCGTTGAAATAAACTGTAAGGTCAGTAAGGTTGGAGGACAGGAGACAGGTTAGAAGGATTTCTCAATAACCCAGGAGAGATGATAATTAAAAGAAATCAGATTGGGGATAATTTGAAGAAATTACCAACAAGATTTGATGAGAGATTAGATGTTAACTATGAGTGAAAGAGAGGAGTCAAATATAAATTCAAAATATTTTACCTATGTTATTAGAAGGATGATGGAAAAAGACTCAGGAGATGCAGGTGTAAGGTGGATTTTAAGGCATGTTAATAAGATGCCTTGGATAAGATGTATGCATTTTGAATGCCTGTAGACCATCCAAGTAAAGATAGTAAGCAGTCAGGCACCTGGTATTAGAATTGAGTGTAGAAGGTCTTCTTTGGAGAGTCACCAGCCAAGAGATGGTGTTTAAGGCCATGAGACTGGCTGAACCCTTTCAGGAAGGGAGTGAAACCAAGCTGTGCCTGGAATATTCTTACATTAAGAAGAGGAGGAGATGCATAAAACACAAGAAGTTGAGTAGTAGAGAGTAGTAGTGAGATGGCAGGATAAGCAGGAGTGTGTGGTCAGCCAGAAGTCAAGTGAAGAATGTCACTCCAGGAGGAAGGAGCTGTGTCCAGAGGTAGTGACAAGTCAAATAGGGCAAGCCTAGGAAATGATCATGGATTTTAGCAAATGAAGGTAATGAGTAACCTTGATCACTGTTTTGGTGTTCAAAAAGACTATTGAAATTTGTTCAAAAGATAATGGTAAACTTGAAAAGAAAAAAAACGAACAAATCAATAGCAAAATGAGCTAAAATGCATAACACAGCTCACAGAAAAAGAAATGCATGTAACAAACAAAATACAGAACATATAAAAATATGTTCAGCATTACTTATAATAAAACAAATGCAAAAGAATACAATTAGATACCATTTCTCAATTATTAAATTAGTAACAATTTAAAAACAAAAAAAATTCAAAAGTTTACAAACAAAACTCTGATGCAAGATTATAGAAAAAAGGTACTCTGCTGCATTGTCAGAAGGAATTTAAAATGATAGAAGTCCTATGGAGATAAATTTTACAAGATGTGTATATATACACCCTCTGTCCCAACAATCCTATTTCTACCTCAAACATAACCTGACAAAAATATAAAATGATAGGTATACAAGATTTTCTTCCATTTCAGCATTACTCGAAAAAGTCAAAGACTGGACACAAGTTAAGTTTCTATTAGTAGGAGCTAGAGTGCTTTGTAGATTTAAAAAGGACACATACGTGTGTGTGTGTGTGTGTGTGTGTGTGTGTGTGTATAAATATATATATATATATATATATATATATATGGACATAGGCACACTTATACTTTTAAAAAGAATACAAGGGAAGAAGAAAATTAAAACTATGAAATAGTCACCAATAGCTGGAGGAAAAAAATGGGAACAGAAGAGAATAGAGGGAACAGAATTTATAGTACCTGCATGTACTTCATTTTATAATTTTGATATTGGAACTACTGGAATGTTTTATGTAATTATGAAACAAAACTAAAAGAGGAAGAAAAAATTAAAATAAAAGACATTTAAATTAAAACTATTTGGAGAAAAAAGAACCCAACTGTATAATAAGCTCTCAAATTATTTCAACTGACTTTTAAATGCAATATTTTGACTAAACATTACTAGTGTATTCCACTGGAATATATTCTAAGGGTTAAAAAATGACAAATGAAGCTTAAACAGTGTAGTATTATTGTTGTAATATTCATATTTGTATTGTTATTTTAAAAGCATTTATATATACTAGTATTAAGAAAAGAAATCATTATGGCAACTTTATTGCTAATTAAGATTTTCAGTTTAAGAGAAAGAGATAAGTAAAAGTCAAAGATGTTAACTGAAAAGACTATAATTTTAAATTCAAATTGATACCAACAGCATGAAATCATGGTATATTTTCTCTTTCTTAGAAAAAAAAATTCTTAACTCTGTTCACTGAAGAGGCCTATAAACTATGAAACTATTAGCTATTATCATTCCTAATTCCCAAATTGTGGTCTCAAAATCTCATTTTCAATAAAGGAACCAGATTCTTTGAATAAAAGAGTCATTAAAATCTGAAGCAGAAAATACACAAACTGAACAAAGGATTTTTCTTCTTTTTAAAGAAACTAGGAAAAAGTACTAGGGTCAAAGTTGAAAGGATCAGAGAGTCAAATTGAAGGGGCTCTTGCTAGGAGGAAAAGGAAGGACAGTTTGAACATCAAAAAGAATAGCAACTGCAATAGATTGAAAACCATCAAATATATAAAAATCTGTGAATTCATAATATACTCAAGAGAATTTGAGGACAGGAATTCGAAACAACAGAAATATACAATCGCACTTAGGAAAAGCAGTATGATTATTGGAGGGGGAGTGTAAAAAGAGATTTGTTTGTTTGTTTCAAACCAAGTTTTAATCCTAAATTCCTCATTCACTTGTTATTGAGCTTCTCTGTGAGTTCAGCTTCCTTGTCTGTAAATGGGATTCCCATTCATGCTATGCTTTGGTGTTTATTATGTATGCGGCATTGTTCTACTTACCTTACATTTATTTATTTTTCTGCATTGCAACCCTATAAGAAAGCTGAAGCATTAAGGGTTTTTATTTTCCTAAGATCACTTGGCTAGTAAGTGAAGGAGTCCAACACACTCTTACCCACTACAGTATGCTATGCCAGGGATAATTGAGACAGAGAGCAAAGAGAAGTCATCTTACCAAATATACATTGTAAGTCACTAGGTATTAAATCAATATTGTATTACTACCAAAATCAATTTATTGACAATATGGAAAATCCGGAATTGTACTAAATCATATATAACGATTGTATAATAATTTCACATTAAATAAAGCAAAATTCTTCAAAACAACATAAAAGGCTTATATGAATCTGATTCATATGCATGATCTACATATCTACATGTTTGCAGTTCACAGATAAAGTGCAATGAGACATACACACCTAACATGTTTTATAAGAATCAATGGGTTATTTATTTACATTCATTTTGCTCTGAAAAATGACACTATGAATTAATTTCTATTTAAAATTAGTAGCAATCTAAATATCATAGATTAAGGAGACTGAATTTGATTTGCCCAAGTACAGGCTTATACTTTAGAATTTTTTAAATGTAGAAAATATATCAGTTTGCTAGGTCTGCATCAGCAAAATTCCATAAACTGAGTAACTTAAACAAAAGAAATTTATTGTCTCACAGTTCTAGAGGCCAGAAACACAAAACCAAAATGTCACCAAGGTTGGCTCTTCTGACAGCTGAAAGAAAGAATCTCTTCTTGGCTTCTTTTTTTGGCTTCTCTCTGTCTCTTCACATCGTCTTTCCTCTACGTGTTACTCTTGTGTTCAAATTTTCTCTTTTCATAAAATGGATTAGGTTTACCTTAATGAACTTAATGATTTGATTATTACCCCTCTAAAGACCCTATCTCCAAATAAGATCACATTCTGAGGTTCTGAGTGTTAGAGCCCCATTTTATTTTGAGTGGAGGAAACAATTCAACCCATAACATAGAGTAATTGAGTATAAACTGAAGTCATAAACCCTTTCAAAATCTGTTTTGTTGGCCTCATTGATGTTTCCTAAAGCAAGTTGCTATAGATTAAACATGTATGTCTAATTCTTTTTTTTAGATTTAGTCAAAATATATGTTAAACCTTACCAGAACGTTCTTCTGGATGACATAAAAGAACCCCTCACTCATTTTATATGGAGACTAATCCTATCAATATGAACAAAATACATTTCTTGGAACTAGTTCAATATTTCCACAGTTGTATAAGAACAATCTTCAAATTTAAAAAATTCCATACTATGAAACACAAACAGCAATCATATATGCAACACACTCCTTCAAAACAACATAGAAATCACAACAAGGTAACAACCACTTTACACTCAAGCTGAAGGAAATAGGTTAGGGAAACAGAAATTGGGCATGGGCAAAAATCAGTGGAAACATGAAAGGGAGGTGAAATCTCTGTCCCATAATCTCAAGATAGCTGATGGCACAGTCCAAGAGGCAATTTTGCCACACCCCCAAACCTAAACAACACAACTTCTCACACTACTCAGTAGATTATCTACCATGACTTGAAAAACCTCCCTATGGTCAGCAAAATATTCATCTGTTTGACACCCACCATAGAACTGGGGGCTCATCATTAGCTTAATCCCTTAGTCCCATTCATTTTATTTTACTTTAAAGTACTTTCATTGTTTTCTTTATCCACTGAAACCATCTATTTCTGTGCATCACCACTGTTGCTCTATTTATCCAAATCATCATCATCTCTTGTTTAGATCACTCCATATACTTCTGTCTCCGGCTTTGCAATAGTCCCAGGCTCATCTATTCTCCACAGAGCAGCCACTCATCTGTTTGAAATGCTTCAATGAGCATTTATTTATTTACTTCAGATTAGGAAAAAAAAAAGTTTATTTGGAAAGTAGATTAGAAAAGAGTGGATTCACTTCTCAAAGGAGAGAAGGGGCCAGATGCTTGAAGAAGACGCGCAGAAGAGCTTGTAAATAAAACCCAGTCTACTCCTCAGACCTGTACCACCTGGCCCTGTCGTCATTTCATTTCACTCTCCCTAGTGCCCACTCGGTTCAGCCTCCCTGCTCTCCCTTTAACCCCTTGAATATTCCAAATGCTTTGTGGCCTCAGGATCTTCACACACTTTCCCCCTCTTTCTTGAAATTGAACCAATATTCAGTCAGTATGCTTCTGTACAATGGCACTGGGTTTTCAAACAGTAAAATATCTTTCCACCCCATTGGTAGTAGATGCAGGCCCATGTTCCTACACACCCCCAAATACATTCATCTTGGCCCTTTTCCGGATCCCCTAGACCTCCATGCTACTCAGTAACTAAATGTGTAATGCCTGGCCCTGTGCAAAGCACATAGAGCCTGGTATCACTCAGCATTCAACCAGAGAAACAAAATCATTGGAAGATGTATATTAAGAGATTTACTTCAGTGAATTGGTTTACATAACTGTGGGACTGGCAAGATAAGTGGAAAATCTGTGGGACAGGAAAGAGAGCTTGGACATCTCAGCTCAAGTTGAAGTAGTAGTCTACAGCAAAATTTCTTCTCTATGCTGTTTTTCCATTCTGTTCTTAAGGTCTTTGAACTGATTGAATCAGATGCACTGAAATTATGTAAAATAATCTTCTTTACTTAAAGTCAACTGATTGTGAATATGAATCCTATCTACAAAATATCTTCATAGCAATACCTACATTAGTGTTTGAATAACTGGCGTCTATATCCTAGCTAAGTCAACACATGAAACTGACCATGACAGACATTTTTCCAGCACTGTGGCTGTTAGTTTTCTACTTTGATATAGTTCAATATTTTTAATATTAACTTTTCCTGGTGCCCCCCACCTTTACTCTTTACATAGTGGGTTCTGTTTTTCCTTTCCATCCTTCAGGACCCCATTCAAATGTCACCTCCTCACAGAGTATTTTCTTCACTACTGCCTCTGAGTTGGTGCCTCCTCTACCGGTCTTCATCATTGACCCCTATTCTTTCTTTTCACTGTACTTGCCACAGGTTTTTACTTACATGTTATATTTGTTTGTTTACTAGTTTTGTCTGTCCTCTCCACTGAATTATGTACCCCATGAGTACTGAGGCTTTTATTTGTACAGCGCTGTATTTTAAGACTTGATTACCACGTCTGACACATAGTAGAAACTCAACTAATATTTGTCAAAGGGGTAAATGCCATCAGAGGTTACTATCATTTGACTGAGGCATAAAGACCCAACTTGGTACACACTTATACATATCTTTTTTGTCTTGACCTAAAGTCTTCCATCTCAGAGTCCCAGTTAATCAGAAATCATCATTCTGGCAAAAGCAGGGGTTCAATACAGACACATTGGTAGCTCACTGGTTTTAAACAAAATCACTTAGAAGCAGATCTGCTTGTGGCTCATGCCTGTAATTTCAGCATTTGGTGAGACTGAGGCCAGATAATTGCTTGAGGCCAGGGGTTGGAGATCAGCCTGAGTAATGTAGTGAGACCTCATTTCTACAGAAAGTAAAAATAATTACCCAAGCACAATGGCACACACCTGTAGTTCTAGCTACTTGAGAGGCTGAGGTAGGAGGATCATTTGAGCCAAGGAATTTGAATTCGAGGCTCCAGTGAGCCATGATAGTGTCACTTCTTTCCTGCCTGGGTGACAGAGCAAGATCCTGTCTCAAGAGGAAGAAAAGAAGAACAAGGGGAAGGAGAAGGAGGAAAGGAAGGGAAAGGAGAAGAAGAAGGAGGAGAAGGAGAAGGAGAAAGAGAAGGAGAAGAAGAAGGAGGAGGAGGAGGAGGAAGAGGAGGAGAATCATAATCAGGAGAAGAAGAAGAAGAATCAGGAGAAGAAGAGGAGGAGAAGGGAGAGGAAGAGGTGACTGATTTTGCCTCAGATCCACAAGGTGGGTTTTTAGCACTCTTAAATAATATTTTTATTCAAATATATAGACAGTCTTATCTTGATGCCTGACACATGTCAACTCTCACTGATGTAAGGGGCATTTGTTGTGATTACTGATTTCAAGTTAAATACTTGACAAAAAGAGTAGGCACAACTCATGAGCAGATGTTGAGGAGGTAATTCTCCTTCTTAGCAGGCCCCAGAGTAAAACAATGATCAAACAAAAGGCACATGTGTAAAATCTCATGAATTGGCAAGAGCTCCCAAAGTTCACTCCTTACCACTGCATCTAACCAGATCCTCAGCAAGCACAAAGGGATACTCCAAACTGCTCATGCATTCCTTGTTGCCTACTGTTTCCAGTCTTTCTTTTCTCTTCTGACCAACAGGATGTTAAAGTGATGTCTACTTTTAGCTTTCTTGTTCTGTGCCTGGGCTGTTGAGCTGCAATGCCTGATTTATTAGCGGACTCTCTTATAGTTTGTGTCATTTATCAATGAGGTGACAATTTTTGTCCCACTTACCTGCTAACAAATATAGACTTCTTGAGTTACGTGGGAAAATGTCTTTGGGGATTTGTGCCTTTACAGGTCTTACATTATTTTCACATCCCAGGATAAGTAAGTAAGGAGGTAATCAGACACTGTCTTAGAAGAGCTTTCTATATTGGGGCAAAAGTAGACCATTTCAAAACATGATAACACTGTATCTGTCCACAGCACAGTTGCCTAGTTTTGTTGAGGAAATAATAATGACCCTAGATCAAGGAGAGTAGGGTGAGGTTCAGAGTGATTTATTAGCCTAGGTTATCTAAAATAAGCCATTAAGCAATAATATACAAATAAAATATCCTCCTTATTTCTAATTTTGGCCACTCACCTTTCCTAATCTGTTTACTATGAGAATATGAAATACTGCAATATCACATGGCCAATGTCAACTCCAAGAATCAACTTTGGCTTCTCTGTTTAGTTTTAAATAAAGTATATTTGGAGAGCCCATAAAAATCTTCCACGAAAGATTTGCACACTTGCAAATCACAGAATATTGCATCTACTTTGAGACATAGATACATGCCCTAGACAAAATTGTAAAGTGGGTAAACACCCATAAATAGACTGTTTCTTCACTTTAAGATTCTTTCGTCTTCTTCTCAGTTACCAAAGGCTCCTCACTCTTTTCCTTCAAGATGTAACTCAAATTCTGTATAATCCCACCCACAATCATTTTTCCCTTCTCTGAATTCTGACAATACGGTTGGCTCCTAGTCAAGCCAACTTGCCTTATTATTTTTCTTTATATATTAATTTCTTTGTTCTCAAATTAAATGATGAATTCCCGGAGGGCATGGCACCATTTTCTACATCTTTGTTTCCTCTTACCACCTCACACAGGTATCTTGCCACTGCCTCATAGACCAATAATGAAATTATGGCAGAGCTTTCTCTTTTTGTTGGACACAGAGCTACATGGCATTTCCCAGCCTTTTCTGCAGGGAAATGAAGCCCAATGACGGACTGTGTTACTGACTGTGACACTTCTAGGCATGTTCCACTGAAGTCTCTCAAGTTTCTCTTTCCATGCTTCTTTCAAGAAATTGACATTTGCTTGATCTGCTCAAGTCAAGTTTAGATGGAGGAATAAAGTAGACATGATCATTACTGTTGGGTCCCGTCTATGCATACAGCAGGGTTTCATGTAACACACAAAAAGCAAAATTGAATAAAGCAAAATTTGATTAGTCATATATTTGTAGGCTGAATAAATTTTGACATCTGCTTTTAGACAGATCTGCAGGATGGAAGGAGCTTAGGTCCTAAGATCACCTCACTGATCTTAGCTACTATAGCTGCCCATAGACCAAGATCATCTAGGTTGGACCATCGTGTAAGCAAGAAATAAACATCAATTATGTTTGAGCCAACATGTGTTTGCAGGTCTACTTGTTATAGCATCTCACAGTAATTCTAGAGCTGCTAGTGATTCTAGTAGAAAGACCTTGAACAGAGCTTAGCACTTGGCTTTACCATAATGAGTAAACTATGTAATTTATACAAGTTACTTAACTTCTATGAGCTTCAACTTCCTCATCTGTAAAATGTAAATAATTATAGTAACTACCTTAATCAGTTTGTAATGAGAATTAAATAAGTGCATGCAATCACTTAAAAATAGTGCTTGGTATCTGATAGGCAACCAGTGAATATCAGTCAAATACCATTCATGTCTGTGATTAGGGCTAGTCCTTGACAAGAAGCTATATTATAAAAGAGTCCAGGAAAATGATATACACATATTCAGTTTATTTTTATTTTCTAACCACAACAATTGTAGCAGGAATTCTTTGAAGAGCAGAAATATGATTATGGGTGAGTGTAGCAGTCAGCTGGAAGTGTTGAAAGAGTTGAAACAAGTTAAATGAGAATATTTTAAAATATTCTTTGAATTCTTAGAACTTCCCTCCTGCAGAGATTTGAGATTTTAGGTTAGAGTGTATAAGAACTTCATGGTAGGCCTGACTGTGTTTGCAAAGATAATTAGGAATAGACTATTATGCGGTTATTTAGGTCAAAGGTATCATCCCTTCTAGGTTGGGCCATTCAGTACTTGGAGAGTTAGTCTGATTTCCATTGGGCATTAGTGATTAAATGTCAAGTTGTTCATCTAATCATTGGTTGCAAACATGGCAACGCTGGAAGAAACTGACATTTGCTTGACCTACTCAAGTCAAGTTTAGATGGACAAATGAAGCAGTCATGATCGTTACTATTGTGTCCCATATATGCATACAGCAGGCTCTCATATAGCAAACAAAATCAAAATTGAATAAAGCAAAATTTACCTAGTCATATATTTGTAGGTCAAACAAATTTTGACATCTGCTTTTAGACAATTTTAGACTTCTTGAATTAATATATTCATTCCTGTTTTAATTAACATTCTATCTTTATGTCAACATTTGAACATATACCTTAATATCATCTCATAAATTATTTATTTTATTTTCAGAAGAGTTAACATTTTTTAAGTGGCAGGGAGGTGGAGGGAGCGGGAGAATCAGAGTGTGTAGAAATTTCTCCTAAGATAAAGGTAGTTTACCTAAATGAAATTTAAAATGACTTGAAGTCATGCTATTCTCTGCTGCAATTTTCTATCAAGAAGGTCTCAGAGATTTGGCATTATTTAATTTTTATGTAAGTAAAAAATAACTTTTTAAAAGGCTAACTTCCCAAGTCTATCCTCCAAATCTGGAAACCAGACAAGAAAAAAATTTTTACACTCACCAAATATAGATGAATGTTTATGGCAATATTGCTTGTAGTTGAAAAAAAAAAAAAATCCCATGATTGAAAATTATGCACACACAGATAGTAGAAAATGATTGAAAATGATTGAATAAATTATGCACACACAGATAGTAGAATAATATTTGGCTATTGAAAAGAGTAAGATTAATCTATATGCAGTTACTGGAAGAAATATCCAAGATATATTGTTAAATGAAAAAATGAGTTATAGAGTTACGTATATAGTATAATTTCATATTTGTAAAAACAAAAATTCAAACTAAAAGCAAACTTCTTATATTTGTGAATATTTGTAGAGAAAGTTATGAAAAAAAGAAACATAAAACCTTTCATATTGCTCACTCAGGAGCATGGATAAGCAGGGGCTATGAGTGGAGCGTGTTCACTTTTCTAATACTCTCTGTATTGTTTGACAAATACAATAGAAAGTCAGCCCACCAACCATAGATCAAAAATATTAGAGAAAAAACAATAAAAAATAAAAATACAACAAATGAAAATGCCATATAACAACCACTTACATTGTATTAGATATTACAGGTTATCTGGAGATGATTTAAAGTATGCAGGAGGATGTACAGAGGTTGCATGCAAACACTAAATCATTTTATATAAGGGACTTGAGCATCCAGGGCTTTTGGCATCCTTAAACCAATCCGTCAAGGATATCAAAGGAATATAGAATGACAATTGCAGTTTTAAATAATCCATGAATCTTCCAATGTCTTTAAATATGTAACACATTCTTGAAATGTGGGAGGATATGAGTAACCACAGAAACAGGTATTTTTATACTTCCTAGGATTTCACAAGCTCCAGTACTATATCTTATGTAGCACTTCCCTGAATCTACAACATTTTCCTATAATAACATTTTATCAGAAATAAGCCATGCTAGAGACAATCAGGGAAGCAAGAGATACATTTTTTCTAAAGTCATGTGAAACATTCTAATGCAACTTTGAAACAAGTTTATCTTAAAGAGCAAGGCTTTTAATTATTACTTAGAAAAAAAACCCCTCTATGTTTCATTAATTAAAAGTAAGAAAGAAAGGGAAGGAGTTGGGGAAGTAGGGAGAAGGAACAAAGAATCAGGATAGCTTGACTGTCATTTCTACTGCTGGGGACTGTGGGAGGTCTTTTTAAAATTTTATTTATTTATTATAAAGATGTGGTGTACAATTCAGGGTTATGTATACAAACATTGATCATGCAGGTACCCTTGTTGACAAGGTATGCCCCTCCCTCCCCTAGTAGTTTCCACCAACTACCAGTCCCACCCCCGCTTACCCTGACAGTTTTCTGCTACTGTCAATCGCTTTCTTATAGCATTATAATTGTTCAAGGTCACCTTATGAGTGAGAACATACGGAACACAGTTCTTTGTTTCTGTGATAAATCACTGAGTATGATCGACTCCAAATCCACCAATTTGCTGCAGAGTCCATATATTTGTCCTTCTTTATGGCTGCATAATATTCCATTGTGTGTATGTACCACATTTTTTTAGCAAGTCCAGCTTCGATGGGCAACACGGTTGGTTCTATGTTTTTGCTATTGTGAATAGAGCTGCTACAAACATACGTGTGCAGGTATCTTTAGAAAACGCAGGAAACACTCTCATGGAAGTTGGAACTGGCAACCGATTACTGATCAAAACCTGAAGTGCCCAGGCCATAAGAGATAAGATAGACAAGTGGGACCTCATTAAACAGTGGAAGGTCTTAAGACATTAGGGACAGAAGTGGAAAGGCAGATGTGGTGTCAGCAGTGAAGAGTTCCAGAGCATTCATCTACATCCATCTACAACAGGTAAAATGTAGAGGGAGGATGTTAGACGAAGAAGAATTGGAGGACCTACTTATTTCCTACCCCTTCTCCTCTCATCATAGTATAATAAATTTAATTGGTACCAGGGCTCTGGAAATGCAGTTACCCTGCAATTGGGTTGGTACTACTTCCACCTCCATTACAGATGTAGCCACAGCCCAGGGGCATTGCACATGCATATGTACAACAGTGTCAGCTGGCATGGAAAATTACAACCAGCCATATAAGATCCCAGGCACCCAGTGAGGTCATGGAGTGACTGTGGATGTCTCACTAATGGTGTTCCTCATCTAACCATCCCAAATTTACAAGCAGCTGCCAATTGAAACTAAGTGCCTTCTACAGAATCCCTCCCCAGCACTGCAGTGAGGAATAGAATATAGCCTGGATTAAAGAGCAAAATGTTTAAAGCTTTCCAGAAATGGAAAGAGGGATCTTGAGGGATGGCCAGAGCCCTCAAGAGAAAGAGAAAGGACAGTTGTCCTGACTATTCAAAACAGTTTGAGAAGTGAGAGAGAATGTATAATATGCATGATTTAAATTTGGGAAGTGGGCTTAAGGAAGCCAGATATCCCTGGAAAAAAGCATAATACAACTAAAGAAATTCAAAAGGATTGTGATTTCTTCCCTGCATTCCCCCCCCCAGATTACCTCGTCAGAAATCTTCTCTGCTTGAAGAAAAAGTACATTTTAAGTTAGGTTAGGGAGAAGACTGTTAGTCCAAGCATAAGAGGTTCAGAATTTGTATTAACTTTATATCTTGGTAAAGGACAGATGGCTATATAAAGCTGAGAAAAATGAGGGCTTTTCAGGAGAGCAGTTTGGCAAGAAATCATGCCCCATGGGATTTTTAGATTTCCTCTCCAAATCTCATGTATTCGTATGTGTGGGGCTAAATCCAAACTTTTGTTTTCAAACAATGCTCTATTATAAAATTCTTCTAAAGAGAATCCTGCCTCCTGCCTGAGCTCAACATCTCACAAAACGAGCCCAAAAAAGTCTTCCCTGGAGTCACAGAGAGTGAGAATCTGGCCCAACAATTTTCTGGGTTTCTTCCTAACAACACAGCCTGAATGCAGAAGCCAGGGGCCCTGTGACCCTAGTCAGCCCAATATGCAGGAAGGCTGGATTTCAACTGAACAGTGGCCAGAGTTTCCAGCAACCCTATCCTTTTTCTCTCCAGTTTGCTGAAGTGAAGCCTTCCAGAAATGGCTAAAGTAAGGTAGCCATTTTGATTCAGGTAGGTTTTGTTAAGTTTCCTAATCACAGGTTCCTCTTCTATTTGCCATTTTCGGATTTCTCTTTCAATTGCTCATTCTCACAGATGAAAACATACAATTGTTTGAGTTGCCTATTTAGGATCCAGTGTAGACAGGAAAAAATAATAATAATGAAGAATAAAAATAATCTTTAAATGATAATATAAAAATAATGACCATATTGTTCTTCGTTAACTAAGATTCTGTATTGAAATTCTAATGGATAGAGTATAAAAGTAATCCAAGGGTCCACTTTGAAGCAAAAGAAATTTAGGCAAACAAATGTTAAGGAGAGGTGTAAGAAACAAGTCAGTAAGTATAACTCTCACATACCAGGCCATAAGAACATTCTCTGGTTTATCCTTTTTCCACTATTTCCCATCTAAAACTCTTGTTATTTTGTCTTAGTACAAAACTATTTTGAATTAATGTCCTTGATTGCACCAAACAAGAAGTCAAAGAAGGTTGAAGAGCTACTTTATATTAAAATAGTAAATCTATGAATGTGAAAATATTCAAAATATCTAATAGCAGTAAAACAACGAGTATAAATAGTTTCAGCACCAGAAGAACTTGGAGAATTCACTTAATTACTTTCTTCTGCAAATATGTGACCTGCCCAAGATCTCACATATAGTTAGTTTAAGCAGATCTGAAACTAAGACTTCGTCTCCCAATTTCAATCTTATATTATTTCCACTTATCTTTGTGGTATTAGGAATAGTTATTGAAATTTATCAAGCCTTGGTTTCCTCAGCTGTGAAATGGGCATCATATTAATATCTAACTTATCAAGGTATTGTGAGAATTAAATAAACTAATGTATTTAAGTGCAAAGATTACCTGGCACATGGTAAGAACACTAAAAAAAATTAGTTGTTATTATTTACTATATTGGCATTCAATTAATTTAGTACCTAAGACAACCTTTTAAATTATTGTTTTTGAATATTTAATTACTGGAAATATAGAACTAGGTAGCAGTAAATTTTCGATGAAAATCAAGAATTTTTTTCATTTCTTCTCTCTTTTTATTTCTGAAATTGACTGTGCAGTCTGTCTTTCCTCTTCTAGTCTATATTGTTTTTTAGATACTCAATAAAACTTATAGTGATAAAGTAGACAAAATATATGAAAGAAGAAATACAATTTCTCTCTCCTGTCCCAAATTAGACTTGGAATCCAGGGTGTGACATTCACTGCCATTGTAATTATCATGACAAACTGATCAGGTATAAATTGAGCTAACAAATTAAACTAGGGAAAAATACACATTGATTACTCATGTATCACTTCAAACGCTACCCCCTCAAGAAATTTTTTCTAATCCCTCCCATCAGTATTATCTGCTTCACATTCCACGTTCCAGCATAAATTTACTTATATTTCACTTTGAGCGCTAATTATATCAAACTTGTGCATCATTCTCTCACCACCTTGGATTATAAACTCTAAACAGAAAAGTCTGTTTCATTACCTTTGTTCCCAAAATCCAGACTACCTCACAGCAGTTACAGGTGCTCAATAAGTATTTGCTGAATCGGATTCACAGAACCCATTTAGAAATAAACGTGAATATACCCTTCTTTATTTTATTTTATTTTTTTTTGAGTTGGAGTCTCACTCTGTCGCCCAGACTGGAGTGCAGTGCCACAGCCTTGACCTGCTGGGCTCCAGCGATCCTTCCCCCTCAGCCTTCCGAGTAGCTGGAATTACAGGCGCATGCTTCCACGCCCGGCTAATTTTTTGATTTATTGTAGAGATGAGCTCTCGCCTACCCAGGCGGGTCTCGAACATGCGTACTCAGGCAATCCACTCACCTCAGCCTCCCAAAGGCGTGGGATTACAGGCTGAGCCACCAAGCCCAGCATACGCTTCTTTTAAATACACTATTATTTACTGAGCACATATCAAAAATCCAAAACTCTGCCACATATATAGCAACCATGTGGAAACATTGTCATTATTTTCATTTCATAAAAGGGAAAAATTGAGGTTCATAGTTGTTAAGGGCCTTGCTCAAATTCACACTGTAAGTGGCAGAAACAGAATGTAAATACCAATGCTATCTGATATTACTTTTTACATTTTTATTATTTAATCCCATATAATCCCTTCCAAAAGAGGTTCTGACTTTAGAAATGCATCCTCTTTGGATCAGTAATTTTGTACTATTTTAACCCTTAGTGTGTTATGTGAATAATAGCAACACAATATTAAGAAGATTGCCAATACCATCCCCGTAGACGATATTGATAATCTCAACATATTTGCCCTTTGAAAAGTTCTTGTGAACAGACATGATTCTCTGGATTGGTCTGGCTTTGTTTTGCTGCTGTCAATGACCTGCCCTTTCATCTGTTATGATACACATTATGTAGGCTATCACAACATTGCCCATACCGGTAGAACTTGTCTGTGCATGCTCATGGGATTGGCCTCCAACTACTTCTCTTCAGAACTGGAAGATGAACCAACTCTTTTCCAGCTAGAAACCCAGCCAACCCTGCACGCAATGAGATATATTCGTGTCTGAGACAAGTCTGTTAAATTCCATTGTGACCTTTCAAAGGCTATAATTTGGAAACGCGTACTAACTCTTTTAAATATGCTGCTTCCCCTGATTTTTTTCAGTCATATCATTTTGTTTATAATCCTCCTTTTTCTTAAATCTCTTAGTTATTTTACAGCCTTCTGTTTGATGACCCTTTGCAGTCTCTGTAATATCTGATTTATTCACACAAGAAGAATGATGCCCATTTTAGTTATGAGTGTGTTGGGAGCTAACAAAGTCAATAAATTAACTGCATATTAATAAATAAATCAAAATAGAGAGTACAGTAATGGGATAAGTGTTTTAAAAATGATTTGGTCGCCTAATTTGACGTTACCCATGAGTACATCCAAATATGACTTTTTTCCGCTCTGAATGCCATGGTTACCCATGGAAAAACAAATTGAGAAATGTTGAAAGCTAAAAAGAAGCTTTTTAAAACAAAGAAAGCCTGAAGCATTTCCTATTTTCCGTTTAGAATCAGTGTGAAATGTAGATAATCATGCCAAGAGAGCACTGGAAGCTACCCTGGGGGGGAATGTAAGATGATAGCCAATTAGAACAACAGAAAATACAAGACATTCAGTATAAAACCCAGAACACACCCATTCAAATAAGGCAGCATCTGAGTGGACAAATGTGGAGCAGCTGGATGAGTGTCTCAGCATCCAGGACCCCCGCCCCTCCTCCAGGGAAGCCTGGGCCAGGCGTGTGGTTAATACCACTCACAGCAGAAAAGCAGTCCCCTGCCCCTTCCAGTCTTCTCTCTCACTGGGCTTGTTCAGCTCCATTTCCCTGGAGATACCTCTCTTCACAAAAACTTGTTTTTTTCTGAGTTTTTCTTTGTCAGGGGCCAGGCATATTGATTTGCAGCACAATTATGTGACCTGTTGAACGATTACCAGAGAACCTAGTAGACACTTCTTTGTGGATCATTCTCCCCAAGACGATCATGGACCTTTCAACCCCAGTGGAATAGGAATTTAATGCTGAAGGCTGAAGAGTCTTTCTGAGGAAAAAGCATCAAAGAGGTTTCCTCTTCCTCATCTTCCTGTTCTCACAAGAGTATGTCATGTCTAGGTTTAATTTAGGGAAAGGAACAAAGCCAGGAAGGGAGGAAACAGAAAAACTATGGACAGAGTGCCCTAAACCACAAAAGCACCATCATTCAGATGGCAGCAATAAAGCAGTGTTCTGTGAGTTAATAAAACACATCTGGCCTTGGTCATTCTTAATCTGCCGTAAATCTCTCAAGATAAACTAGGAAGATCTTCCTTCAAACTCCTATAGACTTAGAGATCACAGTTTATCAAATCTTGGAAGTGTTAGGACTGTGAAGGGCCCAACATAGTAGGCAGGGCCAAAGGAAGTGAAGTCTGGTTTCGGATTCTAATTATCATTTTTTCTCCTCAGTTTTTTGTTTTTGTTTTTTTTTGAATTGGATCTCACTCTGTCGCCCAGACTGGAGTGCAGTGGCTGCTCCCGGCCACTGCAGCCTCGACCTGCTGGGCTCCGGCGATCCTTCCACCTCAGCCTTCCAAGTAACCGGAATTACAGGCATGCACTACCATGCCCGGCTGATTTTTTTGATTTATTGTAGAGATGAGGTCTTGCTGCCCAGGCGGGTCTCGAACCCGCGGGCTCAGGCAATCCACTCACCTCAGCCTCCCAAAGGCGCGGGATTACAGGCTGAACCACCGAGCCCGGCTTCTCCTCAGTTTTTAACTGTCTGATCATTCATTGACTGTGATTATCTTCATTTGTAACAATGGAAGTGGCAAATCCATGTGAAGAGACAATACGATTTTTTGCAGCAGACACAAGAATTGTATGAAGAGTATGTCTGAATAGGTGTACATCCAGACAATGAAAGGCAGCTCTGGTGAGTTCTGGGAAAATATCTTGATTGTTTTTCCAACTGTGAGGACTTTTAGCATCTAAAATTCAACAAGGATAGTGAACTGGACTGCTCACAGCTGAGATGTGTGTGTGCACGTTGTTTTGACTCTTCGTAGTTCTGAGAACTTCCTGAGCTTTGGTTCAGACAGACAATTTGGATTACAGCATTGTGCATTTTTCCAATTTGACCATACACCTCCTCTAGTCCTCCACGAGGCTGCTGTTTGCATTGTCTACATTCAGCCTTTCACTCTAGTCCATGCTCAGACAACTGCTGAGTAATTTCTCAGTCTTATACATGTGCAACTCTCATTTTATTTTTGTCCTTAATTGTTTTGCTTTTAGATTCAAAGATAGTCTTGCATTTATTTTTATTCTATTCATAAGTGCCCACTCTTCAATTCTATCCATCATCCCACCCACCCTCAACCCTCTCACCCCTCCACCCAGTCTCAGAAATTGCACACTGTCTCAAGGGTACCTTTCCTTGAGATGGGATAGGATTAAGAAGCATGTGGCAGTAATGGAAAACTGCCAGGGGAGGGGCCAGGACACACTTCATCAACAAAGGTTACCTGCACAATGAACATTTGTATACCTAACCCTGAATTGCACCCTGCATCTTTAAAATTTAAAAAAGTATTTTAAAAAAAAAAAGAACACAATGACTATGATTGTCATGGGACTTCTTTAACTTATGGTGCCTGCTCTTGGCATATTGGAACTTCAACTACTTTAGTACCTTCATGGTATGTGGGAGCACTTAAGTTCCAGAGTGACACATGTCATATGATTGCTTAAAGGGATAATTGATTTCTAAATAGGTAGCCACTTTTTTTTTAAAGTAGCACTGAGTTGGCTCCACTTAAAACATCCAGGTAATACTTGGTGAGCATCACAAGGAGCTGAGAGGTCTGTACTAGTACTGGCTCTATTGCATGAGAAAGACTCATTAGAAATAGAAATGTGGGGGAGTGCCTCCTTGTCCTCACTGTCCCTGAGCTGTCCGGCCCAGCAGGTGCAACCTCCTACGCACCTGCAAACAAGGAGCTCACAATAGTTCTCCAGCAGCAACTCTGTTGTCATAATCACCAAGAGAGGACTGGAGCCAAGCAACCCAAATGTCATTCTAAATTTGTAAAACATGCAGGTATACATCAGGTGGAGGTGATCCTGCAAAACCCAGCACACAGGCTCTGCAAAAAGGAAGGAAGCCCCGGATGTGTCTCAGGAAATTGACTGTGTATAGTCCCTTAAGGATGAGGAGACAGTGTTGATATAATCAGTGGGGATAGAGACATGGGGATGATCCTGAACAGATGTATTCATTAATCAGTTCACAAGTACCAGTGACCTTCTTCTTTCCTTTTTTCATTTCATACACTGGTCTTTGTTGCTATTTTTAAAACTAAGTAAAACTAATTGAATTGTTAATTCACTTACCTTATATAGTAAGATATAACCAGTCATTGTCATATCTCAGCTTCTTAAAAATAAATGTGCAATTAATTGAAATTTTGGGGAGTTTCATAAAGCAGGATGAAAACAAGCAAAGTATTTGCCAAAGGTTGTTGTGTTACCTTGTTTGCTCTGTCACTATGAAAATTGTTGCCATTTGGCCATTTCTGAGGCTTTTCTTCTCTGTGCAAAACTATCCAGCCAAGTACATTACTGTATTCTCTTGATTCATGGTCATATTTGGTCAACATTTTAATATTTTTGAAATCAGGTAATTAAATGAAAAGCAACTTTCCAGTTTCAAAACAATTATGATTTGTAGTAACTGCCTGAACACATGCAAATTACAATTTCTGGTAACTGCCTGAACACATGCAAATTTAACTTGCCTCTAAAGGTATCTGTCCATAAATTATCACTTCTCTTGAGATTATTTGCAATTGCAGTACCACCTGTGGTTGAATTTTAATTAAAATTGTGATTTGCCAATTGCCATTCAAAATACCTTAAAAATTACTGTGATCCAGCAGAAGAATTGAGATGTTATTAAACACAGAAGATTGTCATCTGTCAGGCAGTGTGAAAACAGGCAGTGAAAACCACCAATCATTCAAAATAGAGCACAGAATTTCCAAAGCTTAGCAAGACTTATATGACCCATTCAGATGCTGGTTAGGCTTATTACCAGGAGATTTATCAATGCCAACAACTTCTGACTGAAGTTAAAGAGAAGTTGTTTAATTTTCAGAATTGTATGTCAGCTAAATGACACTAACCAACCAGTCAGCCAACAAGGTCAACAAAATAGGAAAAGAAAGTAAAAACTCATGTAATCTTCAAGTGCTCATAGTTAAGTTCTACTAGTGCTAAGAGTTTCAAGATTATGAACATAGGTCGTAGAGTATAAGTTTTATAGGTTTTTAAAAATCAATGATATTTCATAAAGTCCTCTGAAAGAGAATAGGAGAATGGAATGAAAGTTTATTATAACCCCATAGGTTGATGATGGTGGTGAAAATGACAAAATTACTCTTTTACTTTTACTTTAAAGGCCATGGTGAGTTGCTAATATGTTCTTTAGGGCATGTATGAGAATACAGTTCTTTTGCTCAATATTTCATCTTTCTATACCTATCTCAACTGAGGTAACAACTCAAATGCTGCTAACGATTTTTCTAATGCTTTCAGTGATGGCCTATGGTTTGGAAAGTAAGCAGAGCAGAAGAAGATAGGAACAACCTATGTGTTCCATTCCTCTGTGGTTCTTACTCTTTCTTTGACCCAACAAATAGAACAATTCACAGGCATAGATTTTATTTTTTTAAAAAACAGCCTTTTCCTTTTTTGAGGAGAAGGTGCGATTCTCTGCCACCTCTCTCATTTAAAATACATATCTGAAGTACTGCCACATTTCTTCCAGCACATTTGCTCATTTGTTGGTGACCTACACTCTCAACTGCATGAGGCAGTCTCAGAATGTGTCTGTCGTCCAAGTGTCTTTTGTATGTTAGCATTTTCCCAGACACAAACCTTCCCGATTGAATAATAAATTCCATGATCACTCTATTCACATATGATACGCTAAGTAGACTAAATAATTTTTAGAAAATCAGTTTCAAGTAGATACGTTTCAGTTCATTCAAATTCCTTGTACGCATAGTCAACCAACTGCCCAGAGAAAAATCTTAGGTACAAATCTTGCACACTGACATTACTTTAAAAGCAAAGGACATAAATAAACACTCTAATATCGCTGAAGCTTAGTCAAATCTTTTGTGATGAAATGTATACTTAGTTGCATGTTATAGGGAATTTAATTTAGTAGACACGGTCAATTACCATGAAACATTATCCAGATGCTCATTTCTCATAATGTTTGAAGGCTACGGCTTTAGCCTAACTGAGTGACTATTGGAACAAGAACTCACAGCCAGCCAGAATACTGCAGGTGGTGTAATCCACGCTCACTCACCCCTTTAGATGACACATGCGTTGTTGAAAAATGACAGCAGAAGAGTGCAAATCTGTCATACTTCTGCTTAAGGATGTTAAATACACAGCAGTGCAAGGTCCCAATACCTCGATTTCTTATAAAAAGAATATACACCTTCTACATGGAAATAATAAAACAAAACACTTCTCTGTCAGCAGCAATACCAGCATAGGTATCTTGTTTTATAGTAATTCATTTCTAAACAAAACTCTTATCTAGAGCAGCCAGTGCAAGCAGAATGCAGAGACACTCATCTAGATTACCCTGTAGAAAGAGAGAGAGAAAAGGGCAAAGTCTTCTCATTGTTCCAGGAATCTTTTTTATCTTAGTGATATCATCGCTTCACTGGGTAGTCACCTCTCTCAATACAAAATTATATTTTGGAATTGCATTTCTGTCCTTTATCGCTGAGGTAATTTCATTTGTATTCACTTGCTCTTTTCTATCACTACAACCTTATTATAATATGAATAAGGTTTGGTGGGTATTAGCTCTAGAGTTTTTCTTCCACCACTTACCCCATCACTATTTATGATAACTAGAACTTGAAAATTGTATGTTAAAATTGTATGGCTAATTTTAGACATGGCAATATTAACCAGGTAGCTGGTGTTTGAAGAAAGCAACTTCACCTGCTGCTCCTTCTTCTCTCTAGAGGAAAACTGAATTGTATGCAAATAGAGTCTAATCTCTGCACTTCTTACATTCCCTTTTTCAGTGCCTAATCCTTCAGATTGATGTTCTCTTCCTTGCTCCATCAGACCATGATCCCTGAGAGCAAGATTGGAAAGAAGTGGAAAAGAAAAGGATGGGCAGTTCTGCCTTAACATGCCTCAGAATCTTGGTCTTCCCTCGCCCACCCAGTCCCAAATAACCCCACCCTCCACATCCACCCTGGCTTGGCATTTATAATGTCTATGGGATTTTCCATTCCCTGTGTGGCTGATGCAGAACTGTTAGGTATCTGCCAATGCCATTATAGCCTGAAGGGGCTTAAGAATCAAATCCAGGAAGGGGCAGTAGAAAGGGAGTTCCTTTTGCCTCTATACTGAGAAGCTATTTCATAAAAGAACAGAATTAGATGCTCTTGAAGGACTTTTTAAAATCCAGAATTCTAGCTAGTAAGACTAAATTTTCCACTCTCCTCTTTCATCCTCAAATAAACATGCAGGATGGTTAGGCCTAATCTCTTAAGAATTTTTCAACTTAAAAACGCATCAATTCTCATATATTTTGTACACAGTACATTTTCTGTCTTCTGGACATATAATTATGTTAGATAGTTTTGATAATGCCATAATGTCTATCTAAACCACATCTTATTATGCTAGATAGTTTTGATAATACTATAATTTCTTTTTTTTGTTTTTGTTTTCTTTCTTTCTTTTTTTTTTTTGAATTAGAATCTCACTCCATTGCTCAGGCTGGAGTGCAGTGGCACACTCAGGGCAACCTCAGCGTCGACCTGCTGGGCTCTGGCTTTCCTTCCTCCTCAGCCTTCCAAGTAGCTGGAACTATAGGCATAAGCTACCACGCCCAGCTAATTTTTTATTTATTGTAGAGATTAGGTTACCCGGGCTGGTTGTAGAGATGAGGTTGCCCAGCCAATTTGCCCGGGCTGGTCTTGAACCCGTGGGCTCAGGCAATTCACTGACCTCAGCCTCCCAAAGTGCTGAGATTATAGGTTTGAGCCACAGTGCCCAGCAACAGCTAGAATAATTTCTATCTAAACCTGGGTTAAAAAAAATTGTTTCAGACTTTCAGATTAGAGCCAGGATAGACATAGCTTAATTGTCTCATGTCTTGTTTGCACAATAGCTCATTGGTACTGAATATTCCCTGATCGTGATGATAAAGAAATGGAAAACTTAGTAGATTTTTGTGCTGTAGCTATCTAGCAATAAGCTTTGCCCTGCATTGCTGGTAAGTAAGATAACTTAAGGCTACGTTCCAAAAGAGATGAGACAAGAGCAGAGACATACAAAGACAAGTGGATTCCTCCTTTGAGGGTAGTTGTTCCAGATATACCTGGTAGAAGGATCTAAGAATGGTTCCTAACGAATATAGGAACTAGATTCTTGAACTAGAATCCTTAACTATAGGCCTCTTAATATTTGAGCTTTGATCAAGACACAGCACCATATTCTAAATCCTTAGAAAATTCAGATCCTCTCCAAATAGAAATGCATTAATTACTGGAATCTAACATTTTCATTCTTGGGGAGAAAAAGTTTCAAAATGTTGTATCTGGAAACAAAATGAGCATGCTGTTCTCGAATATTTCTAAACACTTCCTTGTAAACTTGGGTTCATGAATTGTATTCTAAGTTTAAAGCTTTAGCCTAAGTATATATACTCTTATAATTGAGAATCACTCTAAAAAGGTTATCTTTATCGTTATGAAATTGCAAAAAAAAAAAAAACCCCAACACCAGACACACACACACACACACTTTTTAGGGGAATAGGTACTTTCTTTTATCCTCAAACGTTTGAACTAACCTCAACTTACTTAATTTAACAGATGTTCTAAATTAGGATTTCTCAACATCAGCACTATGGACATCTTGGGCTGAATAATTTTTTATTGGACCTGTGCATTGGAGACTATTCAGTGGCATTCCCACCTCTACCCATGAGATGACAGTGGCACAATCCCTGTCCCACTGGTGGTAACAGTCAAAAATATCTGCAGATGGTAAGTGTGACAATAGTGGATTGCATGGGGTATTTATATGAGCATAGGCGATAGATGAGGACAGACACAGAAAATATGGGTGGGGGTTGGGGTGGTACCAGGATTAGCTAGACCATAGAGGCAAGAAATGGCGTGATATGAATAAAAACATTGGTTGTGGCTGGCATCTAAATGTCATGGCCATGAGTAAGTAATAGATAAAGATCAGATCATAGAAGGCCAACTTCTTCTGTTTGCTCCTTGAGAAATGAAATTACCTCATACCCACACCTTAGTCACAGCATTTAAAAAGCATCATATAAAATAATATTTTTAAATACTGACAACAGAATGCTGAGTATATTTGTAGAAGATGAATTAAGTCATATTAAGGGATAGATTTTATATTCCTTTATCCAAATACACTTAAATTATTTTTTCTTTAATATTGTTAATGCATTGCTTTCTTTGAAATCTATTTGGAATCTATCCATATCCTCACTTCATCACAAATCCTTGCCCCCAATATTTTTTCTCAACAGGTGTATTGTCATCTTTGTTAATTTCTTGCTATGCTTGGTACTACATCAAACGCTGGCTTTGTCCAAGCAGTGCCTGAGAGAAGTGATGTATCTATCTGCAATCTATTTCAGGCAGAGCCATTGACTCACAGAGTAAGACATTTGACCTACTTGTGGCTGCTTACTTAACGCAAGCAGAAGGACTGAAAAAGCTGGGCCTCTGATTCTAACAGCATCAGCACTGACATATCCTGGTAAAAAGATTTAAATTTAAATCGATTAGAGTTCCAAAATCATCATTTTGTTATGTTCTCTTGGATGAGTTAGTCCTGTGGCAGTCTTGTGAAAGTTTCAAAATGCACAATAACAAACAGAGACTGAGATTCTGAAACAGTCTCCCTTTTTTCTCCACAAATATTAAATCTTCTATAGGAGTAATCTTGATCTCCTTTGTTGAAAGATATGAGAAAATGTCAATTCAGTTCCACAAATATTTATTACATCCACACTGAGCTAAGTAAGCTCTTGAATATGAATACAACCTAATAGATCGAAAGTTGACTAAGACCTATTATAGTGGAGGACACAAATAAAGAAACACATCATTTTGAATCATTGTAGAAAATGCACTTTGGGGGAAACACAAAAAAGAACTAGCTAAGCCGGTGGGGGTGGATTGTAGTGAAGAATCTTCAGGAAAAAGAGCCAAGGCACCCTAGAAGAAACACTCTGTGAGTGGACCCTGCAAAGGTGGCAGGTAGTTAACCTCCTGAAGAAGAGGGAAAAGTTTGTTCTGATGGAAAGAAGAACAGCAAGGGGACTGTAATGGAAAACAGCAGGGCATGTAACATGAGGAAGGCATAAGGGGTGAAGAATGATGCTGAGGATCCCCAACAAGGAATGGTACTTTATTCTACAGGTACCAGGGAAGTGCTGGAGGGTTTTAAGCAAGTACATGATAAAGACAGATTCGTATTTTTGAAAAATCACTACAATAACTGGGACAAAAGTGTATTTAAAAGGATGCAACGAGGAGACTCGTTAGTAGTTTGTGGCAGTTGTCCAAATGAGGAATGACACAGGTCTGTACTTACAAAATGGCAGGAGGGATAGAGGGAATACATTTAAGAAATATTGAGGCAGCCCTGTTTGGTGACTGGATAGTCTTTAAGATTTTAGAGCCTGTTATTAAGAAAAAGTTGGGGGCCAGGCACGATAGCTCATGCCTGTAATCCCAGCACTTTGGGAGGCCAAGGCAAGAGAATTGCTTGATTCCAGGAGTTTGAGACCAGCCAGGGCAACATGACAAGACCTGTCTCTACAAATTTGCTGAGTGTGGTATCACGCACCTGTAGTACCAGCAACTGGGAAAGCTGACGTGGAAAAATTGCCTGAACCCGGGAGTTTGAGGCTATGGTAAGCCTTGATCATGCCACTGCACTTCAGCCTGGGCAACAGAGTGAGACTCCAACTCAGAGAAAAAAAAGCTGGAAAATGGGTTTAATTATTCTATCTGAAAAATAACCATTCATGATATCTAGTAAGCACTAAGTAGATACTTGATCTAAAGTAACCTGGGGAAGGGGAATAGGGATCAAAGTTGGAGAAGAAGAATATGGTAATATAAAATTAGGAGTTAAAAAAGGAGTAGAAAATATGTACTAGAAGTAAATACATACCAGTGATACAAATATAAGCATTACTAGAATTGCCAAATAAATAAATGTGTAGCATGTTTGCAAAGTTTGCTCCTGATTTATATGGAATAATCATGTGCCTATAAAGACCTGTGTACAGTACAGGGCTTAATACATCTTCACTGATAGAAAAACCAAATTGAAAATAGAAAACCAGAAAGGGAAAAGGAGATGAAAACAGGTTCATAGGGAAACAGCCTAAAAAGCAATAGGATTAACAAAAGATTTAAAGAAACATTTCTTAATAATGAGGATTATCAGACTCTGAAAAATGAAAGTAACTATAGTAAAGTGGTCAAGAGCTGAAATAGAAGAGCTCTACTGTCTAGGGGGAGTCCTGATTCTAAAAGTTAATAGCTATAAGAACTTGGGAAACAATCTTTTTTAATTAATTATTTTTTCTTTTATTTCTAGTTAACACTTAATGATTATATATATATATTTATGGACTACAAAGTAATCCCATCTATATATACAAATACAACGTGTAATGCTCACACCTGCATAATTAACACATCTATCACCACAAGCATTGATCATTTCTTTGTGTTGTGAACATTCAAAATTTTCTCTCCTTGCTACTTGAAAATATATAATATATTATTATTAGCTCTAGTCATCCTAAAGTACTATAAAATTCCAAAACTCATTCCTGCTTTCTACTTGTAATTTTGTATCTGATCACTCACCTCTCCTCATCCTCCCCTCCCTACGTCCCTTCCCAGCCTCTAATACCAATAGTTCTACTCTCTACTTCCATGAGCTCAACGTTCTTGAAGAAGAATGAAATCATCTCACACTATATACAAAAATCAATCTCCTATCTCACACCATATACAAAAATCAACTCAAAATGGATTAGAGACATAAACTATGACCTGAAACTATAAAATATTAAAAGAAAACATGGGAGAAATGCTTCAAAACATTGGTCTAGGCAAAGATTTTATGGCTAAGACTTCAAAAACACAGGCAACAAAAACCAAATAAGACAGATCAGACTATATTAAACTAAAAAGCTTCTGCACGGCAAAGGAAACCATCAACAATGTGAAGAGACAACCTGTAGAACGGGAGAAAGTACTGGGCAATGTCTTTAACTGTGCCTCCGTCTTCCCATATGTAAAATGGGGAGAAATATCGAGATAGTCCCTATCATACTGAGCTATGTGAGAATTAAATGTTTGTACGTATGAAATGCTGAGAACAGTACCTGGTACAAAGAAAGCATTGCTTAATGTTGGTTGTTATTAATGTTATTAGAGTTTAAATTTGTTAAAGATGATAATGCTAGTTGTTGTTGTTGTTAGTTTGTTTTGGTTTGGTTTTTTCAAGTGATGGGAACAGGTTTCAGTTCTTCTTGGGACCAAGTCAATGGTTTTGAGTACCTAATCATTCTAAGGAATTGACTTTTGAAGGAAGTTACTGACAATCTTGCCCATTACTCGAGTCACAAGATGCAGATATTTTGAAGTGACAGACAACCCACCAGAAATGTTCACAGCAGGGTTCCTGATGCAAGAGAGGTTACCTGTTCCTCCATAGAAAATCGACTTCCTTCCTGTTCATTTTACAACTGCAGCTACAGGGTAGAGAAAGCTTAGGAGCCACTGTCTGAAGTTGCCTCCATTTTCTGAAAAGACAATATTATATTCCCCCAAACAATTAATCAAAATGCCATTACTATAGCTTTGTTAAGTTGGATTTAGCCCAGTTTAGCTCAGTCTCAAGAAAAGATCCTTTTTGACAACTGCAGAGTACCAAATATTAGGACATACAAGGCTAATTTTAATTCCACTGCATGGACTCTGCATATTATCATTTGCCTTTGAAATGAGCCCTGGAAATGCTGCCAGTCACATGCAAACAACCAAATTCAATGAGATTATTTCCACACTGAAAGATCGACAACATAAGTGTTTGCTTTAGTGAGTGTAATTGTCTTAAATGAAGCAATGATGGGGAAGAAAAGCAGACATTTTGCAGCACTTACAATCCACAATGCAAGAGAAATTATGCTTTCTATCTAATGGCCCCTTTTAAACTTGGGAAAAACAGGAGAATACATATTTCCAGCTGCAATTTGCCTTAGCTGGTACATGCTTCAGTGAATGCAACCAGAGGAATATCTTGCTTGTTTTGACACCAGATATAATTAAAGATGCTGATTGAAGATGCAATTTTTATGGACTACACTCCTCCTTTCTCCCAAGTACTGTGGTGCCTTAAGTTGCTAAAAGCCTAAGAGCTCCATACTTAACTGTAAAATGTAATATCCTTCTAAATTCTGCAAAAGCTTTAGGTTGAGTGTGCATGCATGGTTTGATTTGCATTTAGTTTAAAGTAAATCACGTAGGATACATTCTTTTACTATGACTATTATTTTTTAAGATAAAGAGACATTTGCAGGGAAGAATGGAGGAAACTCAAATTGTATCTGGTATGTGTGTGTATAGGTATATTGCTCACTCCTAATATGTTAGGCACTCTCACAGACTAACAAAACAAAGGTATTTCATATAGTTAAATAGTCTCCTAGCTCTTATATTAGAATCTCTTTTGGGAAGGTAATGAAGTCCTTATTCTAAAGCAGATAACCACAAATTTCCCCTCTATTTGGGTTTATCTGTCTCCTTCCACTGCCCGTTTTCTACTTCTTTCTCCTCCACCACCACACCTGATTTCTTCACCCAATGCTGTCTCTTTTTATCAGGGTTCCTTAAGTAGGTATAATTAAATAGCATTTGTTCATCTAAACTTCAGAGCTTCTCAAAGTCCTTGGGACCAATAATACTTACTGAGATCCCACATTGTGCCCCAGTGTTCTAAGGAATAATCCTCATGCTCAAGGTATTTACAGTCTAGGGTGAAATATAACATATGTTGAAACACAACATCTCAGAGTTGAAAAGACCTGAGGGACTCTCTGATCAATCTTCTTATTCCATGGAGGTATCCCCTCTGCAACATACTGGTAAACTATGACTCAAACAAACTGAGTGATGACTCAGTCCATGCTCTTATGCTTCCTAAAGTGGGGCAATCACTGTTGTTGATAGATCTAGTTGTTACCTATTTCTCTCGAATAACGGTATAAAATCAGATATCCTGTACCTTTTTCCATTGGTCCTACTTATGCAAAATTAATTTTTATTTCACACAGCTACTTCTAAAATATCGAAAGCTTTTAAAAACTATCAGGGCTAAATCTTAGACTATTTCCTCTCTTCATACACTTTCCCTGAATGATCTTATCTATTTTATGACTTTATAGCTCTCAAAACCATGACTCCCAAATGTTTATCTACATGACAGAGCTCTTTCTTGAGTGACAGATGTGAGTATCCATTTATTTATCATCTCAGTGTCTCAAAGTTCCCTCAAACTCAACTGTCTTCATCGTCTCCCTTGGTTCCAAACTGACTCCCCTGTGATGGTGACACCTTTACCCACCTAGTTGTTCAAACCTCAGAGTCCTCATTCCCACTCATTCCCATGGTACAAACAGAGTCATTAAGAGTTTTTAAGTATTTGAGTGGCATAATAAAATGAATTGCTTAAGAAAAAGTTGTATGTAGTCGTATATCAAATCTGTTGGTGATTGACAGAATCCACAGAAGGAAAGCAGAAAGAAAGCTGGTTTTTCAGTCAGTAATGTAAGGACAAGTGGATGTGTGTTTGACCAAGAATTTTGAAACAAAACCAGAATGGGACAGATAAGAAGACTATTTAAAAAAAAGAAACAATAGAACAATTCACATGTAAATATAATATAAAGGAATTATATAAACTAAGTCTGACTGAGTTCAAAATAGATTCTGACTTCAGAATCTTGTATTTGAAATTGTATCATTCGTTATTTTAATATTCTTTTTTTTCTCTATGTTAGGAACCTATATTTACAATCAATAACTTCAAAATTCCTTTTCTGTCCTCTTCTGCTTATTTGCCAAAGAATGGAAAAAGTAAAAAAGCAGGAATAGGATTTTTGTTCTCATTTTCTGAGTTCTATACCAGGTTATTTGCTGTAGTCAAGGACTAGAAATAGTCCCAAACTAGTTTATGGGATATGAGCTTCAATGATACTAATACTTCACTTTGAAGATAAATTCAAATGCAAATAGTGCATATGATTAGGAAAATCTATCATGTCTTCAAACTGTAGCTTTCTTGAGCACTGAGTGTTATGAACAAACAGTACTGGTTAACTTTAGGTGGGATAATAATGTTGCTCTCTAAGAGATGCACTGTATTTAGCTAAAAGAGTCCTCAAATAATTATACTAGAAAACTAAGAGTTGTGAATATTTTACTGGTTTAGAACAACAGAGTGCAGTGTAGTGGTCAGCTAGAGTATGACAAAACAGATACCAACTGGATATTTTAATTGTTGATTGAGCTGTCATAAAAAGGATTAACTCTCAAGAAACTGACATGTAGTAGAGATAATATGGAAAAGACATTCTTCCCCTCTCAGAGGAACTAGGATGTGGGTTATTCTAATTTTTTTGTGTCTCATATCATGAATCTTGAAAGTATGCTGCTGTGTAAAAAAGATGACAGCCACAGAGAAATCTGAAGGGTCAACCTATTTAGTATTCCAGGATGCTACATCTTTCATCTTTCTACTTTTAAGATAAGTTATTTTATCAACTAATTCTAACACAAAAGCAGGAAAGAACTCAGAACATAATAATTCAGTCAATCATTTTTTATTGAGAGTATCCTATAAACCCACCATGGGGCTAAATGCCGTGTAATATGTGACATTGTGTTGCACAACAAAATATTTTATGTGAATTATTTTATTTGATTCTCATAAAAACTCCACAAAGAAGTTAAAACAAATAGAATTTAGAAGGTTCTAATCACAAATGAATAATAAAGTTCAGAGAGCCCTTTAACTTGCCCAAGACCCCAGAGTTAGTAACTGGTGGTAGGTAGAAGGACCTCTAACCAGATATTCTGTGCTTTTCTTTATAGAACAGGCTATGTACTAGGGCAAGCTGAAGATTAACCCTTAAGAAAAGGAGTTCATATGCCTGTTTAGAATTCAAGATTGAGGCACAGGAAATAGGGGAATAAAAAGAAATCAAAGCCAAACATTGGTGGCAATGAGGTCATTTTATGCAGTTGTTTGGCTCTAGTGTGTCTCCAAAACTTGCCTAAATTTTTTCTTTTCTTTTCTTTTCTTTTTTTAGAAAGCAAGATTTATTGAGGACAGAAAAGCTCCCACAGTGGGAAAAGACCCGAGGGGTTGCCCAAACCAGCCTTATTTACTCTACAGCAACCTGATCAAACTGAGGGTCATAACCTTGGCTTCTGTTTCTCTTTATCATATCATTCATCATATTCAGCCATATTTTGATTGGTGTGCGTGTTGTATTTTCCCCTGCCTCACTTTGAGATCATTTATTATGGAAGGGTAGCTAAGTGACTTGTCTAGGGCACATGAGTTGTACAAGACAGTACAAGAATCTGAAGCTAAACCAACAGAATTAAAAACCTATATTTTTTAACCACTATTCAATACTCTCCTCTATATATGCTAATCAATAAATTAAGCAACTATGCACATAATGTATACATATACAGACAGAAAATAAAAATTAATGACGTTTTTTCTTACTGATTCTTGTTGAAAATTAAATAAATCAATGAATAAATCCCTGCTGGCTTCTTTAATGAAGAGTGAATAAATATATTCAGCCATCTTAAAATCTTAATCTGTAAATCAACTCATACTCAGATATATGAAATACACTTTGCTTTTACCTCATTATAAAAATTATGCCCACTATTTGCCTTTCAAAGTCGAGAAAAATATAACTTAAAAAGATGATATTTATTATTACCTAAAGAAATAATTGAGAACAAACTAGTGTAGAAAGAAAACAAATAACAAAAAACAGGCAAGGTGCAGTGGCTCATGCCTGTAATCCCAGCACTCTGGGAGGCTGAGTCAGAAAGATTGCTTGAACCCAGGAGTTCAAGAGCAGCTTGGACAATATAGTGAAAAAAATCAACAAATTAGCCAGGCATAGTGATGTGCACCTGTAGTCCCAGCTACTCAGGAGGCTGAGGCCAAAGAATCATCTGAGCCCAGGAAGTCGAGACTGTGGTGAGCCGTGATTTTATCACTACACTCTAGTCTGGGCAACAGAGTGAGACACTGACTCAAACAAACAAACAAACAAACAAAAAACAAGCACCAGAACAGAATAAAATAAATAAAAGCTAACAAATTAAAGGTGAATTTGTTCAACTGCCTGCTTTAAACCTCTTGTAGATACTTAACCAAATGTGTGTTATTTTCCTCACATAAGAAGTGGTTCAGAAGTAAGGAGTCTCAGGCTTTTCCAGCGGCATGGATCGTCACTAGGCATCTCTTAGCTTTCCATGCTGTCATCTTTAGTGTAGGGGTTTCATTTTTGTGCTCACAAGATAGCTGCTGCACTTTTAGGTACTACATACACATTCCAGACAGAAAGAAAGGGAAAAGCAGAAAGCAAAAGGCAAAAGCAAGGATGCCCAGGGAATCTGTCCCTTTCAAAACACCCAAAGGTCCCTAGAAGGTTTCTGTTTATGACAAATTGATCAGATCTATGTACCTTTGGCACCTCTACCTAAAAAGGAATTTAGAAAATTTAGATATGTTGCTTTAGTGAACAAAATTAGGAACTACCGTTTATAAGAATAGTGAAAATGTAAACTTCATTATCTATCATGGGAAGAAAGATACTATTCAAAGACAATAAGTCTGTGAAACAAAAATCCAAAAGAGCCTGTGAAGAAACTATTAGAACTAAAAATACGAGATAGAGATATAGATAGATATAGATAAGCATACAATTGAATTTCTATATACCAGTGACAACTAGAAAACATTTAAAAGGATATCTACAACAGCAACAAAGTTTATTTTATATCTTGGAGTAAATATAGCTAATAAAAGATTCAAGGGCATATGAAGAATCTTACAAAAGTTTTTAAAATGTAAACAAATACCTATATAAAGGGAGTGTCATATCATGTTCATGAATGTAAAGGCATATTGTTGATATAGTCATTCCAACATAATTTAACATTTCGTGCAACAAGATATTTTTGTAGGGTTGTGTTTTATAATGCTGCTTTCTGTCAAAGCTGATCATCACATTGAATTTTATGGTTTATTTTATTTTACAAATGTTGTCATTTTAATGTAGTCATTCTTTTCATCTATGCTTTGTGATTCTCATGTTGTTTGATAAACTTTCCTCCATCCTGAAGTCATAAAGATACTGTCTGTGTCCCTGTGAGAAGAACTTTCCTTTCTTCCATTTGGTATAAACTATGACCTCATGGAACTTGGTGAACAAGTTTCAGGTTACAAGATGAAATTTTACAGAGCACATTGATGGAATATGTCTGCTAAATCCTCATCAAGACGAGTTGGATAAAATACAGGCTGTTTATAGTCGGGTTCTCAGGCAGGCTGATTGCTTAGTTCAGACAGCCAACATCAGTCTATGCAAGGATGATAGAGAACCTCCTGTTATGTTTTTGTCATTAGACAGGAAGCCTGAGCTCACAGAGGAATACTTTGGCAGCTCCCCCACACTCCTTCAATTCTTCTTTGCCATGAAGTATTCCTGAACTGGATCTACACTATGTCAGTTCCCATTCTCATTTTTCACAAATAATCTTTCTTTTTTTGTCTCCATAAAGAGTGCTTTTAAAAAAAATATCCCTTAATATTTCCTTAAACATCAAGTTTTAGATATCTTCTTAAGTCATGGTTTCTTTATTTTAATTGTTCCTTAAGAAATCCAGTGTTCTAAAAAAATTGTCAATTTTGATCCCTTAACTTGTCCTTCTTGACTTCAGTTGACAATTATGGGATCAACTACCGAGCTGCTTCCAGATATATTCAGAGGCTTCCAAGCTCCTCTTTGGGATACACTGAGTGGCAGAACTGGTTCGCAGAGACGTTCATGAGAAAGGGTTTTGCCCTCCCCCCTGCTGACTTTCCCAGCTTCTATTCACTCATACTACTTTCTCCGCCCTAGGCTTCCCAGGGCACAGCTCTCAGCCTCCACCTACCTTCTCCTCAAAATTCAGCAGTCTATCATCTATTCCCAGTTTGAATCACCCAGCTAAGCTAACCTGATAAACCAATCTGCGTCGATTTGTGATGCTGGGTAGAAAATGGGCTTCTCCTTGATGTGCTTGCATTTTAAAAGGAATTTTAATCAGTTGGTCCTAATACAAACAACAAACTTTAATATGGCATATGGGGATAGAATATCTCCTTCAGAGCAGGCAAAAGTGAGATCATACATGTGGCAAGTTTGTGAATAGTAAAGTGCTAGGTTAGATTTAAAGAGTGATTGTTTTTATTGCTGTCACTGGCAGGCAAAGGAGGGGGTTATTTGCTCAGGCTGCTTTTATGCCCTCAAGGTGTTAGTTAGGTGCTGCGTTTTTCAGCACAGGGAACTGGGAACATAGGTGCTGTTCTATTTCCAGGAAAACTGCAGTGGTAGAAAAACGAAAACAAGGAGGGAAGATAGAACTTAAAATATATGCCTAGAGGCCTTATTCATGAGTCTGGGGAAGAGGTTTGAGATAATCAGCATGGCACTATAGCAAGGATTATTATGGATATGAAAGTGATCATCCAGGCAGTGTGTGTCAAGTGGGAAAAAAGGAGGTCTCTGAATCCTGGAAAGTAACATATGTGAGGATCAGATCAGGGAAGAATAATTTTTCAAGGATGTGTTCAGAGAGGTGGGACAAGAACCAGGAAACAACGCAGCTATCACCATCACCTATCATTTACTGTCACTTTCTATGTGATGCCAGAAACACAAGATAACATCTGTTAATCTTTTCACATGCATTTTTTTCTCCCAGTCATCACAACAACCCTATGAGATAGGCATTATTATCACTTCCAAAACATAGACATGATTCAGAAAGAGCAAGTAGTTTGTCTAATCCCCAAAACTAAGAACATCTTGTTAGGGTTCCATGGCAGATTAAACTTATCTATCAGCCCACTTGTTCATAATTCCCTGTATTTGCACCCTTTGCCATGTGACTTTGTAATCCCTGCCACTGGAGGCAGGGTATACTTCCTCACCCCTAGACTTTGAGCTTAGTTGTTTGAGTTTTATAGTCAAGATGAATGTGGGCAGAAATAATAACGCACCTGTTTCAAACAAGGACTTAAGATGCAGGCCATGCTTCCACTTGCTCCTGTGTGTTTCTAGCATTACAGCTGCAGCCTCTTCAGCCTGGTTCCTAGAATGATTATGCAGGGAGCTTACCTGAGTTCTACCTGAAATTTAGCTGGAAGTGCAGCTTGAGGTATGCTCACCTAGCAAACCAAGTCTCGATCACCAGACCCCCAGCTGATCCATAGACACATGATTAAATCCAACTGAGGTCAGCAGAGCCATCCAAGCTGATGTTCTGACATGTGAGAAATGAATTCTTATTATTGTATTCCATCAAGAGTGCATGACTGTTTGTTACACAGAATTATTGAGGAAGTAGCTGATGCAGAAATGAATCCGAGCAGTATGATTCCAGAATCCAGTGCTCTTTTCAGACTTTAAAGGTATCAGTAATATGAGAAGAGTTGAGTTTTAAGACAGAAAGAGTAGCTATCATAGTCAAATGCTGCAAGATTAGACAAGATAATTGTAAAATGTATCATTTCAAAGTGCTTTCTCTACAGATGGGTTTTAATTAGTGTAATACCTCAGCCAAACCATAGACAAGCAGCAGTCATGGAAACTTCTCACAGGAACAGTCAGTGTCACAGAAAAGCAGCAGTCTCTAGAAAGAAAACTCTACTTCAACAATTGGCAGATGGGCTGCTATGGCTACAAATACTGTATACCTTTGGCATGGCTGTGGATTCCAGCCTGAATGCTAGAACATCTGGCAACAAAAAACCTAAGGGGAGGCAACTAACTGACACCAAGTGTGGAAATCAGGCGTGTGCTAATTTCCTGTTCATTACTGTTGTCGCCTAGAACATCTGCCTTTGATGATGTGTGATCCACATCCAATTACCTTAGAGAGCAAGGCATAAACATAATCAGGCCATTTAGGTCTTATTATTGTATCCTTTTTTATTGGATTACTGTCCTATTAGACATAGCTATATAATGACCAATTTGAATTTACTATAAAAATTTTAAATATTTTCAGTACAATCTTCAATAATATAATTGTCCAAATGGATAATTTTCCATTTGATCCACAGGGAAACTGTGGATATTTTATCTTAGCCAAAGACTATGAGGCAAGAAAAGTCAGAGAAAGTGTCAGGACACTTGAGGCAGAGTATCAGCTATGACCCTAACAGTCACTGTACCTGAGCTTACCCTCTAGATTGCAGCTATCTTACCTAGAACAAATCAATCATAGTAGTTACTTCTAATCTGGATCAGTTATACAACAGCCTTTTAAGTCTAAAATTAATCTTGTAAATATAATCTTGAGCTCTCTCAATTCATTAAACTTCTTAGAACATTTTACTGGAAGAATGTAGGAATTCTTTAAAGACCATGATATCAGGAAGATTGCAACCCCTGACAACATTGTAATATGAGAAATCTGCAACCAAAAACTCAACAACAACAACAAAAAAACAGGGAAAGACTTAAGAAATCAAAAATGCTCCTCAGAATTAGAACTAAGGAGCCGTGACAACCCCCAACTACAAAAGTCGAGAAATTTTGAATAGATGGAATGTATTTGGAATAATATCAAAGACTGGCTTGCAAATCCACTCTCCAAGAGTATGGAGCAACATTACAGACAACAAGTGACAACAAACCTGGGAATGGAAACCCTAGCAGAATATTCCATAAAACTTTACTTTGGAGGGATTAGCTGAGATGTGAAGGTTACCATAGAATCAAGCGTCACCACCATGGAATAGTAGCAGTCTGAATATCCAAGAGCAGTGCATTGAGAAAAAGTGGCAGCTGTACCCAGCAGGCACCTTGGGAGTGAAGTGAGTTTTTATGATCCAGCTTCTCAGTGGAGTCAAGAGCTGATTCCAGTGTGAGACAGCACTTTCGAAAATGGAGAAGAATCTTCTATCTGAATGAGCGGAAAGCTAAACATGATGCTGAATTGTGTAGCGATGGGGACCGTTTGACCCAGAGCCACTGCAGGTGAAGAGCATTTGGAAATGACTATGCTGGAGGGAAATAAGGTCACCGTTTTTCTGCAGCTAGTCTTCTCCCCAGTGTGGCAAGTTTGCCCTGACCTTGAAGAAACACTGAAAAAAATCGAGGTATCCCTGTTATGAGAGATAATGTTCCCCGACAACAGGAAGTCTACAGCCCTCAAGAGGGAAGTCCAGAGGGATATAGCTACACTTTGCCTCTGGGGTAGAGACTGGGCAAAACTGAAAGCCATAGACAGAAAGCTGGATCCTGGTACAGGGGTTTCAACTGAAAGAAAAAAAAAATAGGGAGAGAAAAATTTCCCTCCCAAAACTCTACACTCCATCTTCACTCCCATGTCCCCTCCAACTATAGACACCCGAGTTTTCGACTAGCAATATAAAGATTTTTCTTCTTAATTTTCATTCAGGTTTCCAAATTAATTTTTAAAAGGACAAGCTTTATAGAGCCCAGGAAAACCAGAAAGAAACCAGGAAGAAGCAGTACAGATTATTTGGGGGCATTGACCAAACCCACATAAGCCTGTCCTCATTCAAGAATGAGTAACCAGAAGAAAAAAAAAAACCACTACCACGAGTCTTTGAAGAGATTCTGCTACATGAAAAGGGGCAAATATAGAAAGATCAGCTGAAGAGCATGTTTCTGGAGATTTATTCCAGGAAACAGAAGGAAAATTTTCAGTAGAAAACGCTTTGGCTTTTCAAAGAAATTAAAGAAAATATTGTATAATTAAACAAAGATGATAACAGAGAGGTTTGAGATAAAGTGATGGCTGGCAGAGCTGAGATAAAGTTTCAAAGAGCAAAGTTACCACAGAATTTTCAAGCATAAACATAAAAACCACAGTCTACATTATAGAAAGTGATGGATACTGTCTTGAAAACGTTCACTTAGATTTCAGAGGAAGGAATAGAAAGAGATGATGAGAACATCAGAGAAACGATGATAAACATAAAAAAAGCAAAAATGCAGTATGGAAATAATTTACTTTTCTAAAAATGAAATTAGAATAAATGACATGAAAATGATATTCAACACTATAGTAGAATCCCACCTCTCAATCTGAGAAATAATCTCTTAGTTGAAAAGAAGAATCTTCATATCAGGTAAATTTTACAATAACCAATTGACATTTAAACAAACCTAGAAAGATTAGTGAGTATACAGATGCAGGAAAAATAAAGATTCATACAATCACCTAAATATAAAAAATGAAAACCCAGTATTATCAAAGAGAAAAAAAATCATACACCTCGTGTAGAACATCAGATACCAGAAGACAATAGATCAAGACACCAGAAGAAAAGATTAAGATCTGAAAATGTTATATTCATTCAAGCTACATTTTCTGCGTATAAGCAACAGAAAGACGTTTCTATATTTGCAAAGACTCCAGAAGAATATCTTCAAAATTCAGCCCAAAAATTTAGGCCAGAAAAATGAATAAAGTTAAGAACTCACAAATAACATAACTGATGAACTAGAGATGAACACAAAAATCATGGAAATTACCTTTAAAACTAAAGTTACAAATAGAATACACCCACATGTTTCTTTTGTAAAATAAGGTAAATAATATAAACTCATAAGAATAAGCTTGTAACCTGATTAATTAGAACAAACACTCCAGAGTTCATAATAGTCAAAACTGGAAAGTGACTATTACAGGAAAGAGATTTAAGTATGCTAATTCCTTCATCTTACCTAGTCAGGCAATAAGAGATGCATTTCATTCCTGGCATTGATAACTGGAATCATTTAGATGAGGAGATATAGAAATCTTATTTTTCTTTTACATAAATATTTTCCTTCTTTGGTAAGGATAATAAAGTGATTGTGATTGACTTTTGAGTTTGCCTGCTGGAATACAGCTTATTCTTGACCAAGAATCAATTTCAGTCATGAAATTTCAAGTCAGCTTTTTGAGAAGAACAAATTCTTAAAGCATAATGAAGCCTAATCCATGATTACTGCAAAAAGATGACTTTTTAAATCATTACCATTAATTTCCAAGGCATGAAAAATTCAAGTAATTTTGAAGTTTCTTAATTATTCTTCATATAACTTGCTGAAAAAGATTTATGTTAATTTAGCAACTAGGAGATAAGAAAAAAAGTAAAAGAAAGCAGAATGTTAAAGATGTAAATTATATGTATGCCTTTAATAGAAATTCATCTTTAATCCTGTTCAAAGATGTCTTCCAGAATATTGGATCAAACTCTCCCATTTTGCCTCGCTCCCTTTTTGCCTAACTAGTTATGAAACCTAGAGAAAATGACTATAAAGTGCCAGGGACAACCCACTGGAGTTTCCAGCATTGGTCTTTGAACTCTGACATGTCAAGGTCAGGCAGCAGGCACAGTAAAAATTCACACAGAAGGTCAGGACAAACTCTGAACAAGGTCATCCTACTCCACATTTTCCCCAAGAACACTTGTGCCTTACCAAACATGACCTGGAGTATTTTACATGTTTCCTAGGGCAGCTGGTTCTATTGCTTTAGGTATTGTCCTTTGGAGGCACACTGTTGCTAACCAGCAACTTTAGCCAGGTTTAGAAACAAGAAATACTCATTCTAAGTAACAGGAGGGGAATAACTGTAGAACACTAAACTTGTCACTCTAGTTCACCTATAGGTAAAGCCAAAAGAAGCAAAGAAGTAAATGAGAAGAGGAAGGAAAACAAATACTCTTCTGTATCACCTTTGAAGTAATAATAGACCCCATTTAATAAAGGAAAATGAAGTTCAGAGTAAACTTGCTTAAGTCAATATAAAAAGTGATAACACTGGGATTTGAGTCCAAGTCTGATTCCAAAGTGTAGCACTCGGCACAGTAATCTTCTGCCTCTTAAATTTGCTAAAGATTAAAATTAAAATTTTAAAACAAGTCAAAAAAGAGACAATTTTCACATTTGTAGTAATTCCTGAAAAGGGAGAAGTCTTCGAAATATGGAAACAGGATTTATGTTTGACTTAGGTCATGCAAAATAGAAATCACTTGGTTTGGTCCTGCTTTGAAATTTTAGTACTGGGCATTTGAAATGTTTAGTGTTTAACTCTATTCACTAATTGAAACTATGTGCACATCGTTAAGTAAGGTACAGAATCAGCACTTTCCTTATTCTGTTAAGGCAGACAACCAAATCAGATAAGGGGATTTTTGCTGAATTTTGTTTCAAGCAACTTTATTATGTACTACATTAATCAAATTAACCAAATTGCCATGGACTCACTACTTTATTTTGTGATGCACAGATTGCTGGACATAATCCCCGATTTGCCTCTTAGACCCCTACATGGCATCATTCATTTCTTATGTCCTTTTAAGCATTAAGTCATATCCATTTTACTTCCATTTGTGTATGAAATATGTACTTTCATATTCACCTCCACAGACTTCTCTCTCCTAGGCTATAGTAAAATCTTCTAAGTATTCTCCTTACAATTATTCTTGCATTACTTCTAGTACATTTTTTTAAATGTTTTTATTTTTTGTATTGGGGGTCTCACTCTTACCCAGGCTGTAGTGCAGTGACATACTCACAGCTCACTGTAGCCTCGACTTCCTGGGCTCGGGTGATCCTCCCACCTCAGTCTTCCAAGTAGCTGGGACTACAGGCATGTACGACCACGACCAGTTAATTTTTTGATATTTTTTTTATAGAGACGAGGTCTTGCTATATTTCCTAGACTGGTCTTAAACTCTTGAACTCAAACAATCCTCTCTCCTTGGTCTCTCAAATTGCTGGGATTACAGGCATGAGCTATCCCACACATCCTTACTTCTAGTCCATTTTTTAAATAGAAAGGTAATAAGCTTATAAGGGAAATCTGGTCATATGATCTTCATGCTTAAAGCGTATTAAAACTCAAAGAAAAAAAAAACCTGTTTATTAGCTCCTTTTTATTTCGTGGCTAACAGTTACCTCTCAGAACTCAGATTTCTCTGGGAAGTATTTCCTCTACTCAGGCAGTTAAATCCCCCTCAGGTACTCTCAAAGCAGTTTGCCTTCTACCTTGAGGGGTGGCTGTTACAATGATAATTACTAATTCAACATTTGTCTCCCTACCAGACTATAAGCTCCAAGAAGGCAGAGGCCTCTTTGGTTTTGTTTGCTGATCTGTTTTCAACCTTTCAGGCAATATTTGGTGTTCAATAAATATTTATTGACTTGATTGATTCAATAATAGATATGCTTGCAGTTTATACAAATTTGAGAATAAATACAAGAATGTCTGTTATCTGGTATTCTCACTTAAAGATTGAAGGGATCAGCCTAGGCAACATAGCGAGACTTCTTCTTTACAGAAAATAAAAAAAAAATTAGCTGGAAGGCTGAGGCAGAAGAATCGCCTGAACCCAGGAGGAAGACGCTGCAATGAGCTGTTGTCATGCCACCTGAACCGCAACCTGGGTGAAAGAGAGAGAGATCTCAACTAAAAAAATAAAAATTAAAGGAGTCTTTGTGTTTTATTTTAGTGGTCAACATTTATTGCTGGCTAACTAACGAGGCATGTGTGTTACAAGAACCAAGGCTGTGAGTAAATCCCCCCTGAAAAGCTGTTGAAATCCCAAGTAATCTGTACAGTTTTCATTCAAGTGACCAAGGCACTTTCAACAACCTCAGGAAAAAAATCTACCTGTGCCAACAATTAGATTAAAATGAGCTATTTCCAGAGCATTAAGACTCTGCATGCCCTAAATTCTACCAGTAATTGATCATTCCAACAGAACTATTTGTTCTGAAGAGAAGCATGGATTCTCTGATACGTGCTCAGACCAGATTGTGGAAAAACAAATAATCAACCAGGTCACGGCCTCTACTTTTTCCATTCGGGTTATTTATGTGCCAATGTTTCAACTCCAAGTTTTGTGAATTTGTAAATTTATTTGGTAAATGCCATGCCACAATTTCTTTTGAAAACATACTAGTGCACTGTGTATAAGAAATGCAAGCCAGGCCCAGCAGCTGATGTCTATAATCTCAGTGCTTTGGGAGACTGAGTGGGAGGATCACTTAAGGCCAGGAGTGGGAGACCAGCTTGGGCAACATAGTGAGACTTCATCTCTACAAAAAAATTGAAAATATTAACTAAATACATGTTAGAATGATCATACTTCCCTTGATGAAGAACAGGAATTGGTAGAAGTACAAAATGAAATAAACTATATCCAATCGAACTCTGATTATTTGAAGTAAGTGAAGAAAAACATTGATTCCAAAAATAGAAAACTGGAAAATTCACCCATCTGTTTGGGGGTGGTCCTTATCACCCTAACCCTTTAGTGTGTGGTCTTAGTCCTTGTTTGGTGGCCAGTCTGTGTATGGAAGTCATGAGTGTCACCTGATCTTAGAGCAACTCCCCAGAGGCAAGTTTCTTCCTCTCGCTGGAGGCTGGATCTGGGTTTTGACCAGGGATCCCTTAGTTCAAGGCAAGTATTTATTGAACATGGTCTATGTGCCAGGTACTCTCTAAACAAAACTCAATTTTGTAAGTCAGTTATGCCTCAGAAACAGGCCCAAGTGATAGATCCCAGATCATAAGGCACTGAAGAGAGGGGCAGGATTGGTGCCCTAGCCTTCTCTGGGCACCTAGATTCCTGGAGTAGATAGTATTCTTAGAGAATGACCCAGAAGCCTGACAGGATTTAGCACAGAGGTGATGATCAGTGAGCAGGAGCCTTGGAAATAGGGAATGCTCTGATGTATCTCTCACCAAAGAAGGGATAGAACTCCCTCCTCTGTCTTTGGTTCAGGAGTTTCCACAGGCCTCTCCTGCTCAACCAGGTCTGGAAACCAGCAACCAACTTCTTGTCTTGGCTCTCCTGGATAGGCTGTCTGACCCTAGGCTCCTCCCTAAGGATGGTTTAGCAAGCCCCTTTCCTGTTCACCATGTCACTGAGAACAACCTAAAAGTAGAAGGAGGGCAATTCTCTGGTATATCTGGGTCCAAGTCCTTCCTTAGCAGAAATACATAAAGACAAAAGATGACTGTCTCTTCTATACCCTGATTTTCTCTCCTACAGCTGCACTTCCCCAAAATTTGAGTCACAGATGCAGGGTCCAGGAAGAGGGATAAAGGGAAGTTTGATCATCAAACTTCCTACAAGTTTCACTGCAGGTACTATGTCTCATTTACCCTTGTGTTCCTTGTTCTGCAACACAACTATTGAAAAACTTTGAATTGCATCAATAAATAAAGACTTGAGAGTCAGTCTGCTCAACTTTTAGAATTTTATGACAGATAAATTGGTTAAGCAGATATGTGAAGAAGAAGACACAGAACAGATTATGACTTGGTTTGCTTTGCTTCCTCTTTCTCCTCAACATTTTTTCCCCTTGTGTGAAGATGACATGAGGCTTGGTTTGCACCAGACCCAAGTTCTCCCCTCATGCCCTCTCTTTGCTCACATTCAATAGTCCTGGAACCAGTGTGATTACGTATTTGAAAGAGAGCAAGACCCCTAGAACTGCACAACGAGTTGAGGAGCAGTCATTTATAGAGATTCAGAGAAAAGAAAGGGAAGGTAGGCCAGAAGGAGAACAAGTGGCTCAGGTGAAAAAATTCTAGGAAAAAGGAGTAAGAAACTGCAGAAAGAAAAGGGGGATTCTCATCTTCTGTTGTTGACTAGCTGTTACACTATTCATTTTGTCAGATCTATTTTATTAAGCTGTTTTACTTTATATGCACATAGTTGTCATGGAATTAACTAGTTATATGGGGTGAGTAATTAAAAGCACCTCTTGATTTCTTGCCTTTGTGCCAACTAGAGAGGTAGACATGTCCCAGAGTTGCCATGAATGAAAAGGAAGGAATAATACATTGGCGATCAACTTTCCAAATTGTACTGGTCCACTAACTTAGAACCATCCCAGGATTAGTCTCCCACTAAGACATGTCTTGGTTTTCTTGTCAAACACTTTTGCTTTGTTAGTCCTACATTCAAGTCTGAGAGAGAAAATCTTACAGTGTTAAGTCATTTTATATAAGTCCCTGTGTCATTAAGTGCCCATTTAAAAATACATGCAGATCTTTCTTGCTATTCCTAATGCCTACATTTTCCTAAAAGAAAATATGACATAAAACCACACAGTGTTACAGATCCATGTTCAATCATCGAGTAGCTTTTTCCTTTACAATATCAGTTAGTACAACTTAGTTAATTATATCAGGCTACTCTGAGACCTGTTTGTTCAGGGTAAGAGATTCTCATAGACTTAAGACAATGAAACTGCAGAACTGCAGAGAATGCCATGCACTCGGAAGACTCAAGATCTCTAAGTCATGGAGCCAACAGATTTCTTTACAACTTTGTGCATCTCTCCACACAGGGGTCTCAAATTGTTTACAAGACTCCTTCCCCCAAAGCTCTCATTTGGAATGTAGTTTATTGAGCTATTAATCTAACTACTGCTAGAATCTCTTATCAATACTAAATTTTTCTTTGCACGCAGATTAAGAAGATGCATAGTGATGGAGGTTCCTTTAGGCTTCCTGAAGATCTGACTCAAATTATGAACACTGGATATCAGTAGGAGGCAAACTACATTCTATGAGAACATCAAAAACATTTTAACTGTTCTAGGAATAATTTCTGGGTGCAAGTTTTTGACAAGTTATCCCCAGTTGGGCATTCTTTTGTGTATGTTTCTGCATGTGGTTGTCCTGGAGAGTATCACTGTGAATGAGTTTCATCCATTCAGCCTCAAGGATGGCAATTTGGTCATTAACCCAGGCAGATATCCAGATATTAGAGGGCTGGTAGAAGGATTCTTCTCATGAATCTTATAGGCACAAAGAGGAAATACAACCCATTATAATTGTTATGACTCTATATAATAAGATTGATGCAGATCTTTAGATTTGCCTATTTAAATGAAACTTAAACATTTATGCATCACAAAGCTTTATGAGTAGTGGTAGATTCTTACTGTTAAATTGTAAGCACGTAATGAGACATGCCAGGACATGAACCATTGTGAAATAATTCAAATATCTCAGTGCTCAAATCTCCAGTGGATGGAATGTGTGGGGCATGGATGCAACTCTATTGTATAACTATATAAGTATAAAACCCTTAAAAATGTATTCTGTAAAATATATATACCTAACTGAAACCTTCTAAGTACATAATGATAAGAAATAGTTCACATTCTCTACCCTCTACCACACTCTCAAAAGAAGCCTGCATAGATTTGTGCTTTTACTTGCATCAAAATGTTTTTTTATTTAACACTTGTTCATATGTGATGGTAGCATATATTCGTTTGTGTGTTTTCCATCTAATGGCCTTTCAAAGACAACCACTATTTACATGGAAGTGTATGCAGTTGTTGTCCAATTGCAAACAGTTGGCTACTTGGGTTTGGCACAAGAAGGTATGAATACAGTGTGATCTACCACATTAGGACATGCCACATTTTAATCTCTTTTAGCTTAATTTTTAATTGCTTGAATAGTTTTAAACAATTAATTTGTTGGTAAAAATAAGGCTTCTTATGCACTGTCATTTTGACTGAGAAAACAAACTATCTGCCAACTAGAAAACCCAAAGCCCCACCCAAGGGTAATCATCACTTTGTAGCTTGACACAGTGTTTTACTGGAAAGATGATTATCTACTTCAGGGAACAGGCTTTTTGAAACAAGAATTCCATATGGTTTTATGAACAGAAGTCCAACTGCTTCAGTAGCACATGATTCAAAAGAAGTTAGGTAAGGCTATCAAATCAAGCACACTTTCTTTTTTTTTTTTTGAGTTGGAGTCTCACTCTGTCGCCCAGACTGGAGTGCAGTGGCCGCTCCCGGCCACCGCAACCTCGACCTGCTGGGCTCCGGTGATCCTTCCGCCTTAGCCTTCCAAGTAGCCGGAATTACAGGCATGCGCTACCACGCCCTGCTGATTTTTTGATTTATTGTAGAGATGAGGTCTCGCTGCCCAGGCGGGTCTCGAACCCGCGGGCTCAGGCAATCCACTCACCTCAGCCTCCCAAAGGCGCGGGATTACAGGCTGAGCCACCGAGCCCGGCAAGCACACTTTCAAATGCAATGGTTAGCACTTAACACAGAGAGAGAAGAGAAATAGACACTTCTTGTTTGGCAACTCTAATTCTGGACAGAAACTTGAAATCAATTAAAAATGGAGGAAATCACCATGGAGATAGTTCTTCTAATCTACACTATAAAACACCAAACTTAGGAGAACAGTTTTTGAAAGCTGTTAGGAATAACAAGGTTTTCTAGGACTGTTTTGTTTAAAGCAAGGAAGGGGAAACTGGTTAGCATCCTCATGATTGACTTTGGCAAGCTTAGGGGCCCTAGCTTGTCAGAAAGCTCCACCTCTGCCTGCCTGTGCAGGCAATCGCTGACTTCAGTGAGGAAATAGGTAGTGCCCGCAGCAGGGAAAGAACCAGCTATTCAGTCTTTCTCTCTTCATCCTCTGTTTCCACTCCCTTCTCATTTTTCTACTTTTCCTGCTGCCAAGAAAAGCGTGTACATGAGGCAACAATGAAGTAACTCAATGACTGAGGTGGGAAAGGCGGTTGTGGGTGTGGATATGTCAGGGGAAAAAGTTGTACAATATTGCTGTCTTGAAATCGTACAATTTCCCCTTCCACTAAAAGGATTCAGAATAAAGGATTTGCTTTAATTCCCAACAAATAAGATAATTGTTGTAATATGCAATGTACCCAAACCCAGTTGGAGGATCTCATTTTAAGTGAATTCCAAGAAGAGCATCTTTGTGAGATGTCTGCACGTGAGCTTGTATCTGTTAGCCCTTCTAAGTTTAGCTTAGGTATTTGGGATTTATTGACTAAATCTCAGAAGTTTGGATATTCACTTTCTCTCTACTTTTTTGGCATACTCTTGTGTTATTTTTATTGTGGTTACTTAAGACTTCCAAAGCTTTGACAGTAGGCAGAGAACTATGCAGAGCTTTTCTGTCCTTCCCCAGCTGACATGCTCAACACATATGCATTTGTTGAATTAGAACTTGGATACATTCTTTCGACTTTATGAGATCCATCACCTACAGTGTAGAGAACCTTTTCTGACATTCATCCTTGACAATTAAATGATATTGACTTCTTCGTTTGAAAATTAAATAATTCTGCTGAGCATCATAACAGGAAGACACCATCAGGCAAATCTGTGAAGCTAAGAAGGACACAAAAGGTATTGAGTAAATGGCCTAAGCATCAAAGGCAATAAGTGATAAAAGTAGGAATTGATGCCAGATCTACGTTTTGTTATCCATGTCATATATTTGCATTTAACCAATATTTTGGAATCAAAATTCCTTAACATTAAAGAAAGTTTCTAATGGTGTCATCTAAGTTCTGACGGACAGATGTGACTGGCAGAGGTTTTTTTCTGGAATGTCTAAAGACCTATGACAAGCCAGTGGCCTATTCAGTCTCACTGAAGGATGCTACCCTGCCTTACAGCCCTGCTTTGAAAGAATGGTAAAATCTGAGACCCTTTTGTCTGCAATGTAACCTGATTCATTGGAGAAAAGGTCTCTGTCAAAAGATGTCTAAGAATTCATTTTAATGACCAGTACCCCCTGTTGTTTTGCAAAAGTCTTCTGAACTAAAAGGTTGGGGAAGAGTTTATTACCATATTTCCTGTTGCACTTTTGAGTCAGCAAAAATCATGAAACATTAGGTACAGCCAACTTTCTCCATTGTTTTCGGTTGATTACTAATGCGATTGCAATGATTACCTTTCCATTCACAAGTGCGCCCTATGTTACACCTAAGCAAATACCTAAAAACATTCATGCTAATAACATTTTTAAACATTTGAGTCATATTTTAAATGCTTTAGAGAATTTCAATGTTTAAGAGAGTCTCTACAGACAAGCATGTTTACCAAGAAGAAAATGGTTTCTTAATTGATCAATTTTGCTAATGTTTATTTTCACAAATTGTATTTTCGTTAAAGAGAATCACAACTATTTTAAGAAAGGTTTCATGCATACTCTGGATCTTAATGTTATGACGACTCCAAGATACACAATTTCTTATGTCAAACTAGAAGAATTTCTTCAGTAAATCATTTATATGAAAGGTTTTCCTGGTGTTGCCTTTTGCTTCTCTTAAAAAAAAAAAAAGGGTAGGTAGATTGGTAGCCATAGACTGTAGTGTAACTATAGACACTTTGCAAGACTGAAGGTGATTAGTCAGTGTGGAATTGGCAAAAGGCAGGGAAATCTGGGTTTGGAATGCAGGGCTGGAAGATGAAGGGATGGTATACAGGGAGGTGTTGGAAGAATTTGTGGCAAAGAATCAGTTGAAGGATGTGGGCACATATGGATGAAAGCCACATACAAGGTTGAAAATGCTTTTTTCATTCAAAACTAATCACCCCCCTTCCTATGAGTGTATTTCTGTCAATCAAACGATGTTCTTCCAGCTACCAAGGCTTGCCACCTTGAGTCATCTTTGAGTCAGAGATGCCTGGAACTTCAGAGCTGCAAAACGTCTTAAAGAATACCTAGTCCAATCCTTTACTTTGCAGACAAGGACATGCAGTTTCAAGAGATCCTGCTTTCTGTAAACTTACATCATAAACAGAAGAAGGCCTAATGCTGTCTGTGAAATTTCTACCTAGTGTTCCTTCCACAGTGCCACATGGTTCCAACTCTTTTTTTTTTTTTTTTTTGCCTGTTAGTCAGACACCAATCCCACAAATTCTTTTTTAGGAAGGTCTCTGATGTCTATGCCCTTCCTTTGCCGCCTCCCTGGTCTAGGCTGTACTCTAAAATTACTTCCTAAAAATGCTCCATGCTGCTAGGTTTTCTGTTCCAGTTCATCATAGATACTTTCATTTTCCTGGGACATTAATTTCATCACGTTTCTCAAGACCCCTCTAGTTAAATTCTAACATCATGGGATAATAAAAAGTATGAGTTTTAGATTCACATAAACTTATGTCCAATTCCCTCACCTACCTCTAAACTTGTGTACGTTATATAACCCCCTTCCCCCACCCCCGGAATTCATTTTTCTTCATCACTAAAATGGAAATTATGGTAATATTTAAAAAATAAAAACGGTGGTAATAGTGAGAATGGAATTGCCTCATGTATTTTAAATTACCTAGCAAACAGAAGATGTTCAAAAAATGTAAACTTTCTTCCTGGAGTCCAGACTCTTTTGCAAACTAGCTCCTACCTACCTTCCAATCTTGACTTTCACTATCTTACAAGGCAAGTTTTTTGCCTCAGCCAGATTGGTCTATGCGTGTCTTCTGAACGCAATGTGCTCAATCTCAGCCGCTAGAGTTATTCCCATTTCCTGAAGATGTCTATACCTTTTTTATTGTTTGTACAAATCCTTCTCATTTATCACAGCTTGTGACTCCTCAGTTCTCACTTCTGCCCTCCCGGAGGAAAAAACAAATTTAAGAGATTGTTCAAACAGGACAGATAGAAAAGAATGTAAAGTCTTTAGTTATTAAAGTTCCCAAACATGCATCCCTTTTCTGGCAGAGGCATATGGAATCACATGCCCTCCTAGATGGAGCTGTGTCACCCCCTCCCTGCTGGTCCCCAGTGCTTGCTGTCTGGTTACCATAGTTACTCATCCTCATCCTAGCCACCGCTTCTGTGTGGCACAGTGTAAATTCTGCAGTTGCCCATCTGACAACTTTCTTTTTTTTATTATTATTATTTTTTTTTTGAGTTGGAGTCTCACTCTGTAGCCCAGACTCACTCAGTGACCGGGAGCGGCCACTGCAGCCTCGACCTGCTGGGCTCCAGTGAGCCTTCCGAGTAGCCGGAATTACAGGCAGGCGCTACCACGCCCGGCTGATTTTTTGATTTATTGTAGAGATGAGGTCTCACTGCCCAGGCGGGTCTCGAACCCGCGGGCTCAGGCCATCCACTCACCTCAGCTTCCCAAAGGCGCGGGATTACAGGCTGAGCCACCGAGCCCGGCTCTGACAACTTTCATCCCAAGTGTGGCCTTCAGTACTCCTTCTTTGTTCTGTTCCCTGTTTAGTTCTGTATCTAATGACACTAAATAATCCTGGGGCAATTTGGAGTCCATGTATGACTTGAGAATATCTCTATGTTCCTTCGGTCTTCATCTTTTCAGTTCTAGACACATCAGTTTAACTAGAGGGAGAGATGGCCACTGTGATGCAACCCTGAGTAATCCATGCACCTCTCACCATCCTCTTTCTGGGGCTTATAGGAACTGCTGTTGCACAATTTTTATTAGGGTTGCTTTCTCAGTTTGTAACAAACCTGCCCCTTCCCTCCTATTGTTGTAAAATCCAGACCTGGGCTGTGGTGTGCTTCTAGTGGTTTTGCTAAATTTCCCATACAAATATCACAGTTGCTGAAGTGATGGAAAACAGTTTTCTTCTATTGCATCCAACCTCTCAGCCTAACTGGGGTACTACCCAGGAAACTGGGAAGTTCCCTTTGCCGTCTCTCTTCATCCCCTCCCCTTATTATAAATTACTTAAGTTCACTATGCTTCTGATAACAGTTCTCAAATCTTAGAGTTTTCATCCTCCCAATTAAGTGGATTAACCCACATAAAGCACTTCACACCGTGTATGGATGTGTAGGTTGCACTGTGAAGCAGGGTGCCTTACTGAGGGAGCACATGGGGACTAAAATCCAACCCGCACTCTTCTCCAACCATGGATCTGGGCATGAGGTTGGATTTTCCCAGAGGCTGAAACAACCCTTTAAAAAAATTTGCACAAAGATACTTTCACTTGTCAAGTCCTACATCCATCAGACAGGGAGTTTTTTCTAAGTTACATGAAAGCTCTCTGAGGGCCAGTGAGACAATGCTAGGACATGGAATTTTGATAAATTCTCATTATTATAACTGTTATTACTGAGCCCAAATTGTGACTGCCTTGATGAGTTTTTCTCAGAACAAAATACTGAAATACCCATTTAAAATATTGTGCTTTAAGTTGATTGAAATCGTCCAGCATACAACCAAAAAGAAGTACATTGTAATCTAATCAACTAGGCTCTCCTAGATCTTATTTTTATAGCATATAAACTAGCCAGAAATTATTCCTTGATATGGTTGTCTTATTCAAGCTTTTAAAACAGCACTCTTCCTTTAAAAGAGAATCTACTTTTTATTTTAATTTTAAAACATATTATCTCTTAGTTGTCTGCCAATTTAGAGAATTGGCTCCAATTCCTTTAAGCTTCTCATAGAGTAACAATCAGGCATGGAGCACATTTGTTTTAGGCAAGAGTGAGAAATAATGTGGTGTTTAATCAAAGAGGAACAAGAAAAAATACTTCCCTTCCCACTGTAAATGCTGTACAATGAAATTCTCAGACATGACATCATCAGTTTCTGGTTTCACAATGAGGAGTCTTAGTCGATAGAGCTGGTCAGGGGAGAATGAGCAGCAGACATAACCAGTATCAGAAAATTCAACGTCTTTAGCATTTAACATTTTAAAACTCTGGCAAACTATTACTTTTTTAAAGTATCCATTTGAAATAAGCATTTCAAAAATTCTAGAATCTTTTTATGAAAACAAAGAGGTGATTAAAGTGGTAGGTTTAGGCTGGGCGTGGCAGCTCAAGCCTGTAATTCCAGCACTTTGGGAGGCTGAGGCAAGAAGATTGCCTGAGCCCAGGGGTTCAAGATCAGCCTGGGCAACTTGGTGAGACCTCATCTCTGCAATATATTTAAAAATTAGCCGGCATGGTAGCAAGTGCCTGTAGTTCTGGCTACTTGGAAGGCTGAGGAGGAAGGATCACCCGAGCCCAGTCGGTTGACGCTGGGCTGGCTGTGATCATGCTACTGAATTCTAACCTAGGTGACAGAGTAGGATTCTGACTCAAAAAAAAAAAAGTGGTCGGCTTAAGAAAAGCCAGGTACTTAAGAGTTATCTAATTTGTAATATATGATTATAACAAAATATAGAATATTATATTCCCACACAAACCTTTGTTTTGGCTTCAAGGAAATTAAACATTCATCAGACAGGTTTAAAGAAATGCCTACTGTTTATCAACATTTCTAGATAAATTTTCCCACTTTAAAAATAGCTGAAGAAAGGAGACACAAATATCTGAGTTTCAAAAAGCAGTTTAAAAGTTTAGTTCAACATATTGCACTGAGTCAAGGAATTTGAAAGACATCATTGAGGAAATACAAGGCTGCAATTCAAGGATAGATAAAGCATGCCACAAGAAAGAGAGACTTTCATGTTCCACTTTAGAGAGACTTTATGTTCAACTTAAGAAAAAACTTTGGAGAAAACATGTGACTGACCCCTAAGCTAATGGAAATATAATGAAATAGTCCTAATTCTGTGGTGAATTTAGGTGCTTGTCACCGCAAGATACATTCAACACTTGAGCTGAGAAAATGCAGTCACAATAACTTTAAACTGCTTGAATGGGTTTTAAGAAACCTCTGTGACCTAATAAACAAATAAGGTGTGGTGGGAACCAAGTGGAAAATCAGGATCTCAGTCACCACCTAACAGCATGTTCCCTGCAATGGGACACACTAAGCCAGTCTCCACCAAAAAGCAGTAAAAAGCACAGGAGACTAATTCTGACTAAGAATAACACTAATGTCTTACCAAGGAGTTAGCAGAAATGAGGAGTCCTGTTTTTCTTGACCTCTAGGTGAGAAGGAGAGCCACTCCTTTTTCCTCCATTTGAGTACCACGAGATTCCCTATACGCCTGTTATACACGCATTCTGCTTTAAGAAAGAGAAACTCTAACCAACAACCTAAACAATCTAAGGGTTTTCTTTTCTTCATATAATAATAATTACATGTTCCAGAGACAGGCAGCTCAGTGATGTTACAGTAGCTCCACAATGTCCTGCAGTTACCTAAGCTCTTTCCACCCTTCAGTTCAGTCATTTCAGCAGATGGCTTTCACCCTCACACTTGTTGCACTGTGGTTGCAAGTTGACTCTGTCCAAGCAGCAAGGGCAAAAAGAAACAGAAAAAGGACAACAGCTCATGGCGAGTGAGACTGCTACTATAAAGAACTTTCCCTTCCAGGGACTTCCATGCATAACTCACTGGCCAGAATGATGTCACATGACCAATTCCTGACCAAGTCAACTCCATGGGAGGCTAGAAATATTCTTTTGCACCTGGGCATAATACTTACTTTTGCTAAATAGTAAGGAAGAAGGAGGGGGAATGGATAATGGGCAAGCAACAATCACTGTCTACCACACCCTAGTACCCAACAGTCAGTCATTACCAAAAGCAGATAGCTCAGTTGGTGTGGGTTAATAGCCAGCCTCAAGCCTGTTTAAGTAACTCCCTGCAAGCTCTTTGATGGAGTATTAAGTCTAGTACTATTAGTATTAGTACCTAATAGGACTAAGTCTAGTACTATTACTTTTATAAATGTGTAGCACAGTAGTATAAACCCTCAAGCTGCAAACTTGGAAAATGAGTAAGTCATCAGAACGTTTCTAGACTCTGTTGATCTTCGTTTTTCCTTGAAATAGTTTGCTTGGCAGAAATGCACCAAGTTCTAGGTTAAAGGTTGGTTAACTATAGCCACAGGCCAAATCTGCTTTGCTGCCTGTTTTTTGTTTGTTTAAATACAAACGAACCCATTCATTTATAAGCTGCTTATGGGCTGCCTTTCTACTACAATAGTTGAGTAGTTGTAACAGAGACACCTAAACTGCAAAGCCATATTTAGTATGTGGCCCTTTACATTAAAAGTTAGCTGACTCTTGCTCTAGGTGATGGACTATTATTGGACTAATCCAGCATTATTTTTGACTTTCTCACCTCCCTTGCACCTAGGGTTGGCCATAAGACCATATAACTATATAACTGCTAAGACACTTATGGGGAAACTTGGAGATTTTTTCTGATAAAAGGGCAGTCATAGCTGTTTCATCTTGCTTCCTCCTTCTTTCTACCCTGAAGGGGGACATAAAAGCTGCAACTGCAGCAGACAACTCTGGACTATGGGGAAAAAGCTAAAAAAAAAAAAAAATCTCAAAGACATTGAACTTGACATCCTTAATCCATTAAATCCATGCTGAGAACAGCTTACCTCTTGTTTTGTGAGAAACATAAATCCCTATGTGTGAAAGACTTCGTGTTCATTGCAGTTGAATGCTTCCCTAATGACATAGCTTATGTCCAGGAGGTTCTTTCTGATAGCTCTCAAACAAGCCCACATAAAGATGAAGCCCAGCACGTATTATACAATATTGTATGGTTATTCAAAGGGCTGTCCACTTTTTCTTCTTAGTGTTATAACACTTCGTGGTGTCATAGTGTTAGAGAACCAAGTGTAGTATGGTAGTTTAAGCACAGGTCTCTAGATTCTGCTTGGGTTAAACAAACACTCTGTCTTAATTCTTACTAATATATGACTTTGAACAAATTATTTCACTTATCTAGAAACTTCTATATCTGTAAATGGGAAAAACATTATTTCTTTCTCATATGGTTTTTGTGACAATTAAATAAAATCACGACTGCATCATCATACTCAGCTAGAATTACTTAAATTACTGCTATCTGATTAATAAACGAATTTTAATTATTTTGGCTATCTCAATTTTTTTATTCTTAGGAGAACAGCGTGTTTAAGAAATTACAGACATCCTAAACTAATGTTAATTTCAGGATAAAAAAGAAACCAACTTTAGTTTTCTGTGAATAAAAAGATAAGTTTAAAAGACCTTCTATTTGAAAGCCTTGCCTCTTAAAATTCTACTCCCAAAAACCATACTCACCTGGAAAATTGGTTGTGTTTCCATCACCTTGAATATATATCTCTTTCTCCCCACATTACCATTTATGCATTTATGTCTCATCTTCTTTCCCTAGCTAATTACTCAACCATAAATCATTAAGTTAACAACATACATTGAGAATCTATTATGTTCAGCACAATTTTAAAGATAAAAAAAGAAAGAAAAAGAGAAGCATTTTAATTCTTCTATGAAAAAGAAGCCAGAGGTCAGTTGGTAATTATGTCTCCTGTCAACACTGCTCTGCAACCTGACAGCTGACACTTTAAGAACCTGGCAATTTGAGAGCCAGATATTTTTGTAATACGTAATTCTGTAAAATTTTTGAATGGTAATGCATTACAGACACCTTATATTACATAGAATCACCAGTAATGATCCATTGGAGGTCTAGGACATTATTTATAATTACCACATTACAACATCAAAATATATTAATATTTAATGTGAGAGGAATGAATACATACTCTAAAAAGACTTGTGTCAATTCATGTCAACTTTTGCTGACAAATGATTCAGGTCAAGTAAGGCTTGATCACTGAACAAGTTACAAAAATCTTTTCATTTTTTCAGAGTTTTTGAATTTCAGAATTGGAGAAAAGGAATTGTAGACTTGCACAAGACATTTCCGTAAGATGTAATGCCATCTAGACAGATGATCAAGCCAAAATGTAATCTTTTTATTACATAGACTAAGCCAAGTACAAATATACATGTGTTCAGATTCCTTTTCTGTAAACTATATAAAAGAAATTCAACTAGAAAGATCCTTAAAGTATTATTTGATATTCTATTCCCTGACTCCAAATTTCCACTTTGGAAAATCCCAGCTCTGACAGCTTAGAAGGAAAGCCTGAGTTCTACTGAGAAGGTAATGTATAAACGTTCAAATAAATAAAACACAAAAAGACCCTACTCTTACAGTTCGGAAGAAGTCAATGTAATATTCTTTTTTTCTTCCTGTTTTATGGTCTTGAAATTGTGGCCAGTGAGTAGAACAGGGGTTCCTGTCCATCCATCTCTTTATCCTCTCCTTTTCGGAAATGCAATAGTGCACGTTTAATGCCTAGAAAGCCTGAAAAGAATCAATTTCAAACATTCTTTCCCTGCGTCTAGTATAATTTTAAATTCATATGGAGATATGGAAAACTGATCTATCCTTAGAAGGGCAAGTACCAAGCATAACAGCTTTGTAGATCTCTAAAACCCAGCAATTATAAAGTTTAGGAACGGACTGTTGTTTTCACTTGATATCAATTATTACTTGAAAAGCAAAGTAAGATAAAGTTTAGTAAAAACTTCCTCCGAGAGTCTGGAGTCAAAGTCAAAATAACAGACTTGGAAAATGTTTAATTCCATATACTGGCCCCAATGTATAAGAAACTTAAATAAACCTGTTATTTGATTAAGCATTCCATTTCTTTTTCTTCCTTCCTTCCTTCCTTCCTTCCTTCCTTCCTTCCTTCCTTCCTTCCTTCCTTCCTTCCTTCCTTTCCTTCCTTCCTTCTTTCTTGTCAGAGTCTCACTCTGTCGCCCAGGCTGGAGTGCAGTGGCATGTTCACAGCCACCACAGCCTCGATCTGCTGGGTTCCAGCGATCCTTCCACCTCAGTCTTCCAAGTAGCTGGAACTACAGGCACGTGCCACCATGCCCGGCTAATTTTACTTTACTTTTTATTGTAGAGATGAAGTCTCGCCAAGTTGTCCAGGCTGTTATCAAACCCGTGGGCTCAGGCAATCTTCTCATCTCTGCCTCCCAAAGTGCTGGGATTACAGGCTTAAGCCACCACGTCACTCTACCTAAATATTCTCACAGGTGTGAGTATACTAAAGAGCATACTGGTGGCTTTATTTATTTCAGACTTTGCATGATTGGCTTTACTCATCTTCTCTAAGGTCAAGGACAAAGTCCCGTTTTCTGCAGCTTGTTTTCGTGGCTTCTTTGTACAAATTTCAAAATGGCACTAATTCTGGGAGAATGCAATAGACAGGACTGAAAGCAGGATGCCACTCCTCACCTGCCTCCTTAGCCTAGCACCTCTGTGCAGAGTGCAAACCCACCACTCCATGTGGGGCCCAGTGGAAATGTTTTAAAAAAGATAAAAGATTTGCTGAATGTGTCAACTCCACAGTTGGATCAATCTATTAAAATCATTATTTAAAGTGTTTGTGTTCTCTGAATTTCAGGGCACTGGGGCAAAGCATTTGCTTTCCTGCTTTCGTTACTTGTGCTAGCATCACCTTATACTCCAGCTCTGCTTCCTCCTCAATCCTGTCAGTCACTGAGACTGAACCTCCTGTGCTGTTCAATCTTTTTACCCCCTCTAGTTCTACCTTCCAGCCTTCTCTGCTTTACTCTTACTGACTTTTACTGATTGTGATATTCAGGTCCTCTTGTCCCTCTGGTTGGGTTTGACCAGTGAGAGATGAGAAGACTGGAGGTGAAAGAGAGAGAGGTATCAACTCCCGGGCCCGAAGCCCCCGCTCATGCAGCTTCCCCTTGCTTGATGGATTCTGGTACCCATCTAGGATTATACCGTTTGAACTCTCAGGTGGCCCTACTTCCAGATTTCCAGCTCTTTTGGGATCCAATAGCGTTTCTCCCTCCTCCTGCTCCCAAGGGTGATGGTTTTCCACTGTTGCATTTCCTGGGAGCTTCAGCATCCATTGCTGCTTCTTTTTACTCAGCCCACATCTCTGCAAGGAGTAGAGCTTATCCGTGAAACTCTCTTTAGTTAAACCCTTTGAGTGTGCCAGCATGCTTCCTGCTCATTCTCTATCACAGGGACTCTCAATTTGCCCTATTCTTTTCCACTGCCACTCACCTTCTCTCTCCTAAATGTCCCTGTCCAGGTCTCACTTCATCAGTTCTCCTCACATTGCTTTCAGAGTGATCTGACCACACCACTCTTCTTGAACCAGACAGGACTAAGCTGTGTATATTCAATAACTGCTACATTTTGTCTTGACCATCCTTTATCCTTCTCCCCCTGAACAGCAGCCAAACTGAACTGTCGGCAAGATCAGCACCCAGAGCTCATCTCACCTCCATGTCTGTCCTTGAGCTGCTCCTTCCATCTCAAAATCCTTCTACCGCATCTGAGCGAGTTGTTGAACACCTTCTAAATATCCAAGGACTCTGTCAGGAGTTATTTTCTCTGTGATACCCTTCAGCTTCTTTCTTTCTCTTATGACCCTTCAGTTTCTTTCTTTCTCTTACTGATTCTTCGCTCTGTCCCATTTAACTCTTTCTGTTCCAGGAATCTGTTGTCATTCTATCAGAACATCTGTAAGATTTTCTTGTGCTTATTTGTTCACTTGTCATTTTTTTTCCTATTAGCCCCTTGACTATAAGAGCCTAAACACCCTTTCACTACAGACAAAATGTAGTCACTTAATATGTTGAAAAATGAATAAATAAATAAGGAAGTTTGGCAGACTGAAGAAAGGAATTGTCTTCTTCATATTGAAATGCCACTTCTGTGTAAAGTATAAGGACAGGGACTTCATATATTACAAAAAGCATGACTGGTTGGCTGTCCCAGATATCTGGGGACGTTTACAAAGTCTGTGCAAAGATTTTGGTATGCTGAAGGCATGAGTGAAGTTAGAGTGCTTATTGTGAAATTTAAAAAATAGAAAGTTATAAAAACAAAATAATGTCAGTCTTAAAAATCACTAATTTAGAAAAAATAATAAGGAAAGGACTATTTCTCTAACTTGATATACCAAGTAGAATATAGACCAAGCAAAAATCAGAATATCTGAATGTGATCGCTTTTTTGACAGTCAGTTTTCACTATCACTGTGTCAAAACAGAATTCAAGGTATGTTAGATGGACAGTGGCAGCATTAAGAATGTGCTAGAAAAATTAAGTAATTAAAAAAACATAAGTTTGAATTTAAAGAATCCTGTGCTTTTATTTTTATTTTTATTTTTTTTGAGTTGGAGTCTCACTCTGTCACCTAGACTGGAGTGCAGTGGCCGCTCCCGGCCACCGCAGCCTCGACCTGCTGGGCTCCGGCGATCCTTCCGCCTCAGTCTTCCCATGTAGCTGGAACTACAGGCGCACGCTACCACGCCCAGCTGATTTTTGATTTATTGTAGAGATGAGGTCTCACCAAGTTGCCCAGGCGGGTCTCGAACCTGTGGGCTCAGGCAATCCACTCACCTCAGCCTCCCAAATGTGCGGGATTACAGGCTGAGCCACTGAGCCCGGCTCCTGTACTTTTAAAAAATGATTTATTCAACTAATACTTATTGAAGGTCTTTTTTAGGTGCTCATAATAAAATTGTGAGAACTAATAGAGAGACCTCCAGTTCTTGCTATCTCAGAGCATCTAGGCTAGCAAAAAAAAAAAAAAAGACTTCAGTCAATTTTTATGTAATTATCTATGTGTCACTTGGTATGCAGCAGTCACTGTTCTAAGATGTTTACAAAGTTTAGTTCATTCAATTTTTTTTTTTTTTTTTTTTTTTTTGAGTTGGAATCTCACTCTGTCGCCCAGACTAGAGTGCAGTGGCTGCTTCCGGCCACCGAGCCTCGACCTGCTGGGCTCCGGCAATCCTTCCACCTCAGCCTTCCCAGTAGCCGGAATTACAGGCATGTGCTACCACGCCCGGCTGATTTTTTTTTTTTGATTTATTGTAGAGATGAGGTCTCGCTGCCCAGGCGGGTCTCGAACCCGCAGGCTCAGGCAATCCACTCACCTCAGCCTCCCAAAGGCGTGGGATTACAGGCTGAGCCACCGAGCCCGGCTAGTTCATTCAATTTTTAACAAGTGGCCAATTACAAAAGCACCCCCAAATTTGTTTTCGTAGTCATGAGAGGGCAGAGTCAATGGTATAGAATAAATTTACTCTTTTACCAGACTCAAGACCTAACTAAAATATACCATCATCATACTTCCTGTCTGAACTCATTTATACTACTTGAGTCAATATTTACTGACTGTCAGTGTGTACCAGACACTGTCTTGGATGGTGGAGACACAGAGCAAAGAGGGTTCTTGACTTTAAACTGTGTAGAAAGGTGAGAAAGGTGTTGATGAGGAACTAACAATACATAGCTCTCAGCACTCAACTGTTAGGTGCCAATACAGATCTACCTTTCCTGAGGTCCCAAATTTTTTTCACCAAGGCCCTAACCTACCCTCAGTGTCCCTGCTGATAATATGGTGGGAATGAGCTTTAGGACAGACAGGTGCAATAAAACAATCAGTTCTGTCCTAGTATATGCACAGCCAGTTAAAGAAGCAGCAGGAAAGACATGAACTCAGTAGAGTAGGTCAGTGAGGACTTCAGATGGAGCAAATGAGGGTTAATACAGTCTTACAGAGCAAGCAGAATTACTCAGAAGTGGGGAATAATACTGTTTTCATGTTCTGTCTAAACATATCTCGTCTTATTTTTTCAACTTCTAGACTTAGACACCTTATCAGGGGCAGATATAGTCTCAGTTTTTATGACTTATTTTTGAGATGATCATTAGAGAAACCACTTCACTAGAGGCATTGCAGTTAGTGGTTAAGAATTTTGGTTATAGATTCATATAGACCAGGGCCTGAGTCTCACTTTGTCATTGTTGGCTGTGTGACTATAAATGAACTAATGGTCCTTTTCTGAGAAAATTTTCTTATCTGTGAAAGTGTAATTCTAACAACAACATGTGCCTCATAAAATTATTGTAAAGGTTTCATGCTCTAACACAAGACATATGCTTAGCACATGTGCAAATTCTTTGAGAATTATGCCAATCTAGATACTTGTCAAGGATCAGAGTTATCAAAGACCTTTAGTTACTACATGGATCTTTTCACTGACAAAGAGAAATAGGAAAAATATAAGAAAGCTCTTTTAAATATGAAAAAAGCTCTGCTCTGCCATTGGGTTTTACAAATATTTAATATATTCTAATCATAATACATTTGACCTTCATGCTTGAACTTGGCGTCTTACTCCTTAAGGATTCTCCGTTCCTTTTGTAGCAATGAAGTTTCTTAGATCCTAACTGTCATATAATAACTTCCATATCAGGATGTGATCTTGGACAATTTTCATAAACCAGTAAAGCTCAGTATGTGTTTCCCGGTACCCATGAAACTTACCCTCACTAAGGGAATAAATATTCATATAGACAAACATCCCTCAAATCCAGGAATTTAAAAAAATACTTGGAAAAATTCAAACCATAACAAAGAAATTGTTGTTTTGACACATTTCAATTTTTGACCATGTTGTCAATATACTTACAGGTGTATTTCTTTATCAGGATCCTTTCTTTCATGTTTATTATTGCTATTATTATCATTACTCTGCTCACTCTATATTCTGCTGCTTTGAAAACTTACTAAACTCATTCTATGTATTAGCGTGGAAGCCTGGTCGATAAATTTAGAATGTGTGTAGAACTCTGGCAGCTAAATAGAAGTTGGTATATCATCTGTGTATTAATAAATACATTATTAGTTCAAGCCTCATTTTGCAAATGGAATATACTTTGGCAGATTAAATTAGCAAGAAAAGTGAATACCATCTTTTTAAAACATATTTTTGTGTCTAACTCATAATTAGATCATTATTCTAAATCCAGGTTATTGATTCTAATCTAAAATACCCCAGAAAGGAAGAGTTTGTATTCTTTTGATCAATAGACTAGTGCTGGGTACAAAATATTTTTTAAAGGTTGAACCTAAACTTCTTTACCTGTCTGTCTTATAATCGAATGAATTTAGTTGTAACAATAGATTTGGATGTCACAAGTTTTGGAACTTCATATTTTCATAAACTCTTAAATTGTATCTTGTCAACATAAAAAAAGTATATTTAAATAAATTCATTATTTATCTTATTTTCTATTTTTGCATATAAAAAGTATACATAATTTATTAAAACTATTGATTAAAATAAATATTTCATCATAATGGTAACTTTTATAATATCATAAGATTATAAATAAATATTTCATCATATTGGTAGATTGTGTAATTCACTCCCACAGCTATCATATCCTTGAGTATGAAACTGTGGGGGAAGATGATGAAAATTGTTGCCAGTTCACCATAAACAACTTCATTTCATTTTTCTTCACTGTACTTATTGAGATAATATTTCCCAGCATACTTTGTAGTTACATGTAGCCTTGTAAACTGACTACTGGCCTATGACATGAGCAAAAATTGTGTGTGCCATTTTGAGGTAAAGAATTTAAGAAATCAGCACACCTTTCACACTATCTCTCTCATTGTTTGCTGGTTCAATAGAAGTCCCCCAAAACCTAGACTGAGGCAAAGACACATCATGGAAGAAATATGGGTCTCTGAATCACCAGCATTGGATTTCTACCTGAGAAGGGAAAAATGGAAAATTTTAACTTAAGTATAATGGGAAACAAGTGAAAGGTTTTAAGCAAGTAGTGCTATAATCTCTGTGGTAAGGAATGGATTGTAAGAAGGTTGGTAGCCAGTCCCCAAGATGACCCTAATGATTTCCACTTCCAGGGTTGGTCTGAATGATCAGTAGAATCATTTAGAAGTGTTAACATATGCATCCAAGGCTAAGTATTAAAGAGACTAGGGTTCTCATCTTGGTCACTCTTTCTCTAACAGCACTCATTCTGGAGAAAGTTTTCTGCCACACCATGAGAAGCCCTACGGAGAGGCGCTCATGATATGGAACAACCACACGAGTGAGCTATCTTCAAAATGGATCTAATCCAGTTATGTTTTCAGAAGACTGCAGCACAGTCCACCAACCTGACTACAACCTCATGAGTTACCCTCAGCCAGAATTACCCATTTCAAACTTTCCCAGATTTCTGACCCATGTACACTGCATAATGTAATCAATGTTTGCTATTTTAAGCTGCTTAGTTTTAGAGTAACTTGCTATCTGGCAATAAGTAAGTAACATAAGAGACAAGAGTAAAAGTGGAATGATTGGGCATCAAACTATGGCAGTGATCCAGGAAAGAGATGGTTATAATGTTAACGGACATGGAGATAAATAAGAAGATCATGGATTTGTTTTGAGAAGGTGTGGTCTGATATCAGTTTGTATGAAAGGACCTGGGGAATCTCAGCTCTCTCAGAGCAAGAAGTTGATTTGATCTGGGTGCAGAGAAAGTCAACTAAAGCTTCCCCCAAATTAAAGGCAACAACACTGACGGGAAGTGATCCGTTTGTCCTTGCACCGAGTAGGCCATTCTTGGAGCAATTTATCCACCAATTCTGGGTAATAAATTTACAAACAGATATTAAGAAACAACACTTCATGCAGAAGATGCTCCAGAATGGTACAATGGTACAGCCATTATGGCAGTTCCTAAAAAAACTAAAAATAAAACTACCGTATGATTCCAAAATCCCACTTTGGGATATATATCCAAAGGAAATGAAACCAGGTTCTTAAAGAAATATCTGTTCTCCAATGTTCACTGCAGTATTATTCAAAGTAGCCAAGACATGGAAAGAACCCAATTGTTCATCAAGGGATAAATAGATCAAGAAAAATGTAATGTATACCATGGAATCCTATTTGGCCTTAAAATAGAAGGAAATCCTATCATTTGTGACAACAAAGATGAACCTACAGGTCATTATGTTAAGGGAAATAAGCCAGGAACAGGAAGACAAATACTGCATGATCTCACTCATATGTGGAATCAAAGAAAAGTAAGAAAGTGTGGTATTGTAGTTGCCAAGGGGGCGGGGGGTAGGGAAAGTGGGGGAATCTGGGTCAAAGGATACAAACTTTCAGTAGAAAAATGAATGCTTTTAAAGACCTAATGTACTAAATGGCAAATCAAGGGAATTATTGAACAAAAATCAGAGTAATGGTTACTTTTAGGCCAGGAAAGTAATGTAATGATTGGGCATTTTTAAGGTGCTGGTAATGTTCTATTTCTTAACTGGGTGATAGTTGCACAGGTATTGTTTGAATTATTATTATGATGATGAACATATTTTGTACACTTCTATATATAATGTATTTTGCAACAAAATAGTTTTAACAGGAAAAAAGACACCTAAAGTACAATGTAATAACTATAGTTAATAAGAATGCAGTGTATACTTTCATGTCCTCAAAGGAGGAGGAAAAAAAAGAGTGTATTGTATATTTGAAATTTGCTAAAAGAATAACATAAATAAATACAAAGTAAACGTGTAAAATGATGGATAAGTTAATTAGCTTGATGGAGGAATTATTTCACAATGTAGTCATATATAAAAACGTCACATTGTACACCTTAAATACATGCAATGTTTATTTGTCAATCGTACATCAATTTTAAAAAAAAGAATGGTAGAGTGGAAATATGACACGAAGAAACAATTAAGGGAAACCACGATATAAACTTGGGAAAGAGAACATACAGATTGAACATAACAGCTATTCAAAAATATTTGGGAAAAAAAACAAATCCTTGGAAAATGTACGAGTGCTTAGATCGTAGTTAACACTTATTTCCACCTGCTGTCTTCATGATGAGAAGAGTTAGTGAGGAAATCTTGTCCTCAAGATGAAGTCAGAGCTAAATCAAGTCACTGAACTGATATTTATACAATATACACAAGAAGCACAGACTTATAAAATTATTTCTTAAATTATACTTGAGAGGTTAAAATGTATTAGGTAGTTATATCCTGTGCTCTAAAAAAAAAAGGTAATTAAATAGATATTTTGTTCTAACACTGTGGCCTTATTTTTATTTGTGCTTTTTAGTAAGAAATTATGGCAGGCTTTTTCTCATCTTTATAGAAAGTTTTAAGATTATTTTTTCTCTATACACAAAAGTTTGTTGTTTTGCTTCATGCTAGTGTAGATTCTTTTTTTGTTTGTTGTTTGTTTGTTTTCTCTGGAGAGGTAAGTATTTATTAACAAAACTCCCAAGAGGTAGCCAGGCAATTCACAGCTGGGTGATGAGAGGGGTCACATGGAAAGAAGTGGATGGAGTTTTTGGTAAAGCATTGACTATACAGTGTGAAAGCGGGGGAGTGTCAAGACTGTGAGCTTTCAGGTTAATACTACTTGGGTGGGGAGTAAGTGTTATTCACAGAGAAATGGAGTAATGAAATAGGCCCGGAAATTAGGCAAGGAGATCATAAATTTGATTTGAATATGAGGACTCTAAGATGACTTTTCAAATAGGCAATTAAATATACGGTTATGAGGTGCAGAATAAAGGTCAGAGCTAGAGATACTTGTTTAAGTTATTGCATGTATGTAAAAACTGAAGCAAAGGTGGAAATGAGTAGACCTCCGGCTGCATCTTAAAAACTCCAGTATGTCAAGTTGAGGTACAGAGAAAAACCTTGAAAGAAAGACTGAGGAGTGGCCAGGGAAATAGTTGGAAAGGAGGATGGCGTGTTGGGTTTCTGAAGTCAAAGAGAAAGATTGTCTTAAGGATAAGGTAATAATTGTGTTAACCACTGGTAGCAGATCAACTAAGAAGATAATGTAAAGATTAGATTCTTCTGCAGTAAATAGAAAAGATTTATAGACTTTGTCTTCCAGAGGAATTTTTTATTGACCTAAAACCTACATGTTTATAATTTACCATCTTTACCATTTTTAAGTGTATCGTTCGGCGGAAATAAATGCATTTATATTCTTCCCTACATTCTACATTATTGATTTCCTAAATCTCAGAATTATGAGACGAACTAAGAAGTTTTTAACCTCCTAGGATCATCATCAAGGATCAAATGAAGTTCAATATTAGATATTACCAAACTCAGAAAGCACTGGTTTTTCCCAAATGTAGGAAGTCATGTTTGTAGTTTATAATTTTATACAATTATTTAAACTAGCTGTACATGGCCCCCGAGTCATCATGCTGATTTCATTTTGAAAATGCAGACAAATGTGAGTCTGATATCTCTAAAAGTTATTAAATAACATTAATAATAATCGACACAATTTTATAGCATATGTAGGAAAATATAAGAAGGATAAAGCTAAGGAAGGACAGCAGGCAAAGATATCTTCTGAAGACCATAAGTCATCTTCATTTATTTCCATTTTTTTTGTTGTGAAATATTAGGATTGACCACAATAGCATAACATATTCCTGGTATTCAATGCTTATGACACAACGCTTTTAAATAGTGAAGGAAGGTGTAAATTTGAATCAGACAAACAAGAATTTGTATTTAAAGCAATAAAAAAGATACACGTTTTATCTCCCACAGGAATACTGGCTCACTCTTTCCAACTAAATGAAAAATTGACTGATATTTGCAAATAATTTTGATATTTTTCTGATTACACAGTGCACTTCCTGATTCTCTCTTTTTCTTTTCATTTATTGTTATACCAATACATGTATTTAAATAGTTATTTGCTCTGTAGGCCAGGGACAGCCTCTCCTGTGGAGTGAGGAGGAAGAGGAAAAGGGAGACACATTATCTGAAAAGCTGCCCAACAGCAAGAACTGAGCTAGATACACCATAATGAACGTCACATTTAGTCTTCCCGGTAAACTCATGAGGCTAGGCATAGATACAGAAAGTGAGATTCTGAATGGAATTCTCCTGTTCCAGGATGCACATTGTTTTCATCCCTCTGCCAGAGACCAGCTTCTTACACTCTATCATGGTGACCACACAGAGTTTTGATGCTGCCTGGAAGAATATTCTGTCCCCTCCAACTTTGCTTGGCTATGAAATTCTGATTCTTCTATACGAGGGACACATGTCCATTCAAATTTAGACTAAAGAGATAAAACATTTTGGTGAAAAATATGACATTGGATCGTTTCCAGTGAGCCGTTTAAAATAAGATAGAGAGATAAAACCTCCCTGGACATCTGAGGGGAATGAGACATGGAAGATCGGAAGAAGAGGATCAGGAAGGACCTGGGAATAATAGACAATGTCCTCATACTTTTGCCTTCAAATGGTGCTGTTGAGGGCAGAGTCACTGTGTTGTTGATGGAACATTCTTTCCAACTGGAGCAATTAGCAAGCTAGGACTCATGTATTTTTCTCCACATTAGTCTCCAAAATAATTTTTCTCTACTTCTGAAGCTGCAACTTTAATCCAGGAAATAACGAGCACTCCTGAATAAGTTGCCATTGAAGAGAGAACAAGTTGCGTAAATAGAACTGTCCAGTACACTAACCATTGATTAACTCTGAGCTGCATTGATTTTTCCAAAGTTTCAATAAAAAAAAAAAGACAGAATAGGTTCATGAGCAGAGAATGTTAGTTCTAGCTAATGTTTTTCTCAGAATTTCCCAAATAGAACCTTTATAAATAGTCACTCTCTACCCAGCAGAATTTGTTTTGGAAATTAACAGCTGCCTCAGTAAAGAGTTTTAGTTCTGCAAGAAAAAGAAATTATTAGAGAAGCAGCTGCAAATTGCACCGCTATAGTTCTCATGTGTGACTGCTTCTGAGTTACAATACACTATTCCAAAAGTAGAATCTTTCCAGTGACTTCACATTGTTTTAAAAGACAGTCTCATCATGTAAGTCAGTAAAACTACAAGGCCAGATACCTGATCTTTTCACTCTGCCACCATTTCACCGCATCACAAGGCCTGGAAAACAAGGAGTTACAGTTTCCTGAATCCCTTATGTGGTGTTATGATATATATATATATATATATATATATATATATATATATATATTTTTTTTTTTTTTTTTTTTTTTTCAGTTGGAGTCTCACTCTGTCGTCCAGACTGGAGTGCAGTGGCCGCTCCCAGCCACCGCAGCCTCCACCTGCTGGGCTCCGGTGATCCTTCCGCCTCAGCCTTCCGAGTAGCTGGAACTACAGGCACACGCTACCACGCCCGGCTAATTTTTTGATTTATTGTAGAGATGAGGTCTCGCCTGCCCAGGCAGGTCTCGAACCCGCGGGCTCAGGCAATTCACTCACCTCAGCCTCCCAAATGCAGGGGATTACAGACTGAGCCACCGAGCCCGGCATGATATTTATTTATATATTATTTTTGGTTCATGTTCCTGGGTCACCACCCCCATAGCCCTTGTTACAGCCTGCTGTTACGTGTTGGTTTTGTTAGGCCTCAGGAGCAGGCCTTAGGAAAGAGAATTTCTCTGACCTCTCTTGCCTTACGTTCACCTGCCCCAAATATTTCCCTGAGTTCTGTGAGTCTCTCTAGCAAATTAATCAAACCCAACCAGGGAGTCGTGGGAACCCAACTTGAAGCTGGTCAGTCAGAAGTGCCAGAGACCTGGACTTGTGACTGGTGTATGAGGGGACAGTCTTGGGAACCGGGCCCCCTCACCTTGTGCAATCTGACATCATCTTCAAGTAGAAAGTGTTGGAAGTGTATTGGAGGACACCCAGCTGGTGTTTGCTGCTTGATGTGTGGGGTAAAACCCTCAAACAAGCACCTTGCTAGCAAGGTTTTAGATTAGACTCTGCCAGTGGCAGGCACTTACATACAATTTGGAAGTAAAAGAGACACAAATTCATATTATTGTTCCTTTGACAGTAGCGTACCATTGGGTGTGCTACAGTATAGTTGAGGTTCATAGTAACTTTGGCGTTTTCCCGAGAATTACCTATTTTCATGCTCCAGATAGCAGTGAACTTTACTGGCAATTTCCTGTGGTTGCTTGAACTTCCTGATTCTGTAAATGTGATTAGCAAACCTAAGAACTAGTGGTAGCTATCCCTGACTTTTACTTCCTGCAGTCTTTTCAAGCATCTGTGCCTTTATACGTTCTTTCCTATGGAAATCCCTACATATGGCATACACAGCAGTAGGAGGATTTGGGAATAGGGGGCAGAGTGGGGGGTGCACAGGAGCAGCATTGTCTAAGGTTTGGCATGAGCACAAGTGCCTCGCCATCTTTACTATCACCATCTTCATTGCCAGTATTTACAGGACGCTTCCTATGTGATAGGACCGTTCTACGTACATATTAACTTATTTAATCCTCAAAACAATGAATATAAGTGCTGTTATTGTAAAATTGAGAAAATCAGTGCCAAGAAAAGCTAATTAAACTTGCCTAATATCACCGATCTACCAAGTGACAAAACCAGAATTCACCCTATTTGGACAATGAAGGGTATTCAAAAAAAATTAAAGATATGGCCAGAGAATTTGAGCCCAAACATTGTGAGCAGTCTTAAATAATGAAAGTGAGTAATTTTGTTAAAACTTCTCATTTAAAATATCTATACACTTACAGAAAGTTGCAAAAAAGCAACAGAGAGGTCCTGTACACCTTTCACCCAGCTTCCCCCAATGGTGACATCATATATAATTATAGTACAATATCAAAACCGGGACATTGACCTTGGTACATTCCCATTAATTAGGCTATAGAACATATTCAGATTTCATCAGTTTTTACATTCACTTTTTTTATTTTCCCGTTTAAAAAAACTTTATTCTATTTTGAAGATGTAGGGGACAATTCAGTGTTAGGTACATAAGTGGTCATCATACAAGTGAAGTTTGAGCCTCCCATTGTCCTCACCTCACCTGGTTTGGGATCGGGTATGCTTATTAATGTTAGGTGCCCCCCATCCCCTGGCAGTGATCTGCTACTGCCAATCTCTTGTAGTATTGTAATAAATGTTCAGGGTCCACTTATGAGTGAGAACATGTGTGTATGTATATGGTATACGTTGGGTGCAATGTGATCAAATAAGTTATTTTTTAACCCCAAAACTAACTCCATAATTTTAATATGTCCTAACAGATTTTCAAGCAGAGAGAATACTGCTCAATATAACCTTAGTATGAGTTAATAATATAACATGATCATTGTAAATATTCTTAGGCTGCCTTAATAGAAACACAGTGCTCTTAGTGATAACAGTTCCACTATGCTGTGCATTGCTTAGACCCCAGAAGGAGAATTGTGCTCATGTAGACCATAAGAGACAAGACAAAATAGAGGACTCCTAGAAGAAGGTGGCTGGATGTTGAAGGGTGATGATTAAGGGTCTGAAATCCCTGCCATACAAATGAGGGTTGAGAAAATAGACAGTGTTTATCTCTGAGAAGAGATGATGTGGACAGACATGATGTTAAACCGCCTGCTCCATCCTATGTCTCACATGGGCACATTAGTTAAGCCAAGCACCACCGAAGCATGAACATCTACACCTTTCTTTGTGGAAAATCCTATTTTTAGAAATTCTTCCATGATTTGTATTAATCCCTTTTTGAATATACTTAGCATTTACCAAATGACCTACGTAATATAGCCTAGTTGATTTCAAAGAGTATTCCAGGATCAGCAGTCTTAGCAATACCTGAAAAGTTGCTAGAAATGTAAGATCTCAGGCCCCACCTCAGACTTACTGAATCTGAAACTCCGTGGGTGAGGCCCAGAAATCCATATTGCAACAAGCCATTGGGTTAGCTGATGCATGCTAGGGTTTCAGATGTAGCCCTTAACTGCCTGGGGTGTTGTTGTTTTGAATATGAATATCCTCTCCCCCAGCTACTGTTCTGTGATCTGTATGCACCCTTACCAGACCAACTGTGATAAGGTCGAGGCCAAAAGAAAGTTGTCATTCCCTCACCATGTAGCTCCATTAGCTGGCTTCCTTGTCAAAGCTCATGTCAGAGAACCCTGGACTGTGTCCTTGAATCCTAGTCTATCCTCTGCTCTCTAAGAACACTGGGGCTGAATTCTTCCATCAGAAGTTAAATCAGTCTTGTTTCCATAGAAGTATCACATAATCAAGAAGTATTTATCAAGTAACTATTTCTAAGTGGCGAGACACATAGACCCTGCTCTTAAAGAATTGTTTTCAGGGACATCAGGAAGCATCTGAGATTAATTCAGGAAAAAAAATTCCTCTACCTCCTTTTCTCCCTAAATCTACAGACCATAAGCAGTGAGGGTCAGGTACTCAGGAGTAGGTGATACTTTTGTGTATGATTCCAGGTTTCCTGAAGGGACTCATGGGCTTTTCCATTGACTGAAGGGGCAAGGACTGTGGTTTTTGACATTTTGTGTACCTGAGAATCATCTGGGTATGTGTTTAAAATGCACTTAGGTTCTTCTGCAGAAACTCTGGTTTAGTAGTAGGTCTGGTGTGAAGCTGGGAAATCTAAAACTTTAGTTAGTGCAGTGTGCCACTGCTATAGGTCTGCAAATGACACTTAAATTGCAAGCAGAACAGCCACACTTAGAATATTCAGCACAGCCTGATGCCCCAGTTCAGTGACCAAAACCAGTGGTGGCCATAAATCCCCCTTCCCCTCTCACCAGCCAACATGTAGAACTGCGTTTGTGATGGTGCCCGGCTGCATCATAACATGTCAATACATATGATTCGAATACTATTTGCTTATTCAACAAATGTTATTACACATTTTATGGACCAGGTCCTGTGCCAGGCGCTGGGGTCACTGGGGAGCAAGAGGAACAATAGCAGTTTCATCATTCGGGGAACAAAGACAAATATTAACCTTGCCAATATCAAGGAGGTGAGTATTACAAAAGAAGCACAGCGATCTGAAAAAAAAAAAGAGTAATAGCACTAACCTAGTGGCCAGGATTGAGAGGCAATGAATGGGAAGGGCTGACAAGGAATCATAATTTATTTACTTAAATGATTATCTCCCTAGAGGGTAATTTTTGAGATATATAGAAAATCACATCATTATTGGTCTCCTCCTTTGGAAATACAGTTTGAAGAAATGTAAAGTCCTCTCAATTGGATGGCTAAGTAAAATGTTTTAAGTTTTTATAAAAGATACAGTCATTTTACAAATATGAGAGTAGACAAATATATTTAGTCTATAAAATAAATAAAAATATATGCCAAAAAATGCATTTGTTAAAAAATGAAGACTATGCATAGAAAAAAATTCTGGAGAATGCAACAAAGTTTTGATCTCTGAGTTTTGTGATTACTGGTAATTTCTATTTTATTTTATTTTTTTGGTATTTGTCTGTATTTTCCAAATTACCTATATATCTATTATTTTTGTAACCAGATAAAAATAGTATTAAAAACAAAGCTAAGGCAAATTACATAAGAAAAATAAAAGGCAAGTATAGTAAATTGAATTGAATCAAAATACATTTATTATGCATCTCCTATGTAGATACTAAAATTCCTCGAATCAGAGTTTATAGGTCTTCCCCTTAATAGTCTTGTGATGTTGAGTACATTAATATATCTCTGTGCCTTTGTTGCTTCACTTGTAAGGTGGTCATTGCATCCATTTGATTGTTGTGAAAACTAAATGAATGAATGCTTAATGTCGTAGTTGGAGGCACAATTTCTTAGACTAGAACTTGATACTTAATAAGCCCTCAATCAACAAATGTTAGCTATTACTATTATTATTGCTATCTAAATAGTTATTATCTCATCCCATCTGTGAGTCACTAGGCTCTTCTAGAATAAGATTTGAGATCAGGAGTTTTTTATTTTCTATGATCTTTTTGGATTATTAAACAGATCTGCTTGTTGACAAGTTCTGCATTACATTGAGACAAAATATACTCCCTTGGAATTTCTCTCCTTTGGATACTCTTCTTTCCATGGCAGCACTATATCCCCATGTCCCTCATGACTACCATTTCTTCTGTCAGGCTTCTCCTCTATTTGGTAAATAGTTCCTCAAAGGACATAATAAGAAGAGTACTAACACTTGCTTTACTCTTTATAAAGCTTTATCACATATATTATGCCATGTGAGCTTCTCTGTACATAGGATACATATTACCACCATCACCATTTTATAGGCCGATAAATTCAAACTTGAAGAGGTAATTGACTCATGATATATCACCTCTAGTAGGTGGTGGTGCTGAAAATTAAACACAAGATATCAAGTCCAAGCCTCATTCCTCTATACCACATCTATCTTAAAGTGACTAGTTTAAGTATCATACTCCAATTACACACTGAAAGAATCTCCCACGTCTTCAAATACAATCTTTCATTACCATAAGTTAAGTTTATTATCAGTCAGAATTTAGCTAAGAAAATAAAAGCCACTCTACAACTTGCAAACACAGGAACTATAATATAAGGAATTTGGTTACACATGTGATGAAAGAATTGAGAAACAACCAAGAGAGTAGCAAGAGCGGGAACTTATTACCATGCCTAGGACACAGAAACAGAGTCCAGGAGGCAGGGTTACACTCAATATTCAAGATAATTATTTTAATGCAATATTTTTAAAAATCAAAATTAATGCAAAATTTTATGATGTACAGGATATTGAAATTATAAAGTGATTAATAACTGCCAATTTTTAAGCCACTTTAAATTCTCAATTTTATACTCACAATTACTCCATACTCTCCATCTATTACTGAAAAATATGACAAAGAGCTTTGTCAAATGTCTTTCAAATGTTGTGATACATTATGTTCTAAAATCGAGAACACTGATTTACTAATAGAGAAAAAGAACAAATTTAGCGTCAGATCTGAAGCTTATATAAATTGGGGGAATGCGTTTAAGAAAAAAGGATTCAAAGTTACTTTGAACCATATATATTATATATGTGTGTGTGTGCCATATATTTAAATACATGTGATCGTTTTATGTAAAATGTATACCCAACTCAACATTCCTTTGCAACATTCCCCAGATGTGGCCACTGCCAGTGTTAACTGACAAGAAAGAAAGTATAACAAAGGAGAAGTAGAGGTGGAAAGAGTCTTAAATGATTATGGCTAAAATATTTTCCAAACTTTATAAAACATTTGCTGGGGAACAGATTCTGCTACTGCCAAGGTTGTGGAAAGGACCCTTACAAGTGAAGCTTTATTAAGTTTGTAATAAATTCAGTTCTGAATTTAGATAAAACTTTATGTGGAGTTTCACTTATGGAAAATAAATTCCAGTAGCTCCTTCCATCGTGCATGATTACACAGATTTAATTTCTCCTTATATAAAATTACACCTTCCGAACAAAATTCCTTGCCTACCTTTGTATAGATTGGAGCCAACTGTTTTGAAGTACCTTGCATTTTCAACGTCCTACTCCATTTTGTAAAATAAGAGCTGGCTATTTCAGAGATGGCACACAAGAGAAGTAAGAGCCAATTTTTTCAGCATAGGTTTCATAAAAGGAAGTCTGAATATAAAACACCTTTCTTTTGCAAAATGTCTCATTTATAAAAAATACTATCTCAATTAGCAAGAAGCACTAAAATAGAAATTAATTTACACTAAAAAAGACAAATAACTTGGTGTAGTTTAAACAAGTAACCAACTAAAAAGACAAAAGTCACCGAGCATTAAATTTCCAAAAGTGGCTGCACCATTAGTACATGCTCATGAAGAGCATGTCTGAAAACAAGCCCAAGTATCTGGATAAGATTGGAGATTTTAAAGAAATGATTCAAAAATGCCAATATGAATGCTATAAATCAAACCCATACATGTCTTATGTTTAATAGATTCAAATTAATTGCCTTCTAAAATAGTACAATTGCTTTTTAAATAAGTTGAACACAGAGAATGGCAAAATCTCCCACAATGAACATCATAGCCAATGTTTTAGGAGGTATGACAAATGATAAGAAAATCTGAACCAAATGATTTATGTGTAAGAAAAAGGTATATTTTTGCCTTTAATCTTAGCAGTGGTAAACATCCATTTTAGAACAAGAGGCACAGTCTGACTCAGTTAAGATGAGTACATTTCCTTATCACTCTGTTGAAAACCACCCACAAACAAGAGACAGCTCTTCTTTGCTCAAATCATAATTATTTCTCTTTAAACTTGTAAAACTGCCAATTGATGCTAATAAAATACAATCAGCATAATTTCCTACTGCTTGATATTGAAACACTGAATTTGATTATTTAATTGATGCTTATTTTTGAGCTTCAAAGTTTAAAAGACAATTTGAAACACCACAACTTGAAAATTTAGAAGCAAGCATCTGGCACCTGTGATCCACAGTGAGAATAAAATAATGTAAACACATAATTTTATCAAACATGTGATGTAATTTTGACAAATATATATATAGACCGTTTATTTTAGCTGATATTCACTCTAATAAATGTTATTATTTAGATAAAATTTACAATTCTTCATTTTTTCATATCATTTCTATAATCCAATCTTCTAAGTTGTTTTCCAGGACATCTCTAAATCTTATCAGATCAAGTACAGGTAAAATTTGATTTCATTTACTCTCCATAGAATTATACCTCTCAATGGTAAATATCAGTTATTTTTGCGTAGCTAATAAATGTCTATCTTAAAATCTAGAATTACTATTGCAGTAAAAGATGGGAAGAATTTCAAATATATCAAGTTTTGATATTATAAAATGCATCCCGCAGTTTCAGATGGTCAAATGGAAGAAAAATAGACATTGTACAAAAGTATTTATCTGTAAGAATTTTATTCCATGCGATCTTGTTTATGCAAAAGAGGTCAAGAAAAACCTCTAACAATCCACTCAGTTTAGCATTCACATTGTGATGAACTAGTTCATGACTGTAAGATATTCAATTACTCATGGATGGAAACAAAATTTATATTAGCATATTCATCATTATACTCTGAAATAAATTTTGGCACTCATTACTCGTGAATAAATGAATGTTGATGCAATGAAATCTTCTGAGACAATTTTTATAATACAAGGGTTTATTTCTTCAACCAAAACCTTCCCCTATTAAGGCACATTTTAGAAACTGAACTTAATGCTTCAAAGAATCTATTTGAAAAGAAAATGAAACTTAATTTTGAAACAGTTTTTTTTTTATTTCATAGATTTCTCCCTTGAGTAGATGCAGCAATAAAAAAATAACTCTCTGGTTTGCTTTTTGTTAATAGCAGTGTCTAGAATCTCATTCTGAACACAATTTGTATATCCTCCAATATACATGAGAAAGGATCATATTTCAAATCTGACTGAAGCATAAGGTAATTTTTCAACTCCTGTAATATGAATTTGTTTATTGGAAATGTTTATTTTGGGGGAATATAATGGAATTCTCAATGTTGATTCTACCATTCATCGCCATAATTTACAGAGCACATTGTATTTCAAACTATTTTGATAAGTTTTACTAGTCTTTTCTCATTGTATTCCCTGCAATTTTATAATTACTCTCATGTGATACATAAAAAAACTTAAACAGAAATGTTAAGGCTATGGTTTACACTGAGCCAAATGATTCACTTCACTCTGTCAGTTCAGTTATGGAGGGAAAAATAGCTTTTCAATCAAGATATTAGGCACTACATGAACAATAAAGAAAATCAAACAAAAAATAAATTTACATGTTTGTAAAGATGACCTAAGTGAATTGACTATGGCCACCCAATATAACTTCAGCCATAGCTTCTACAAAGCTTATGAATTAACTCATGGGAAAAAATAAGCTCTCAAGGTGACTTTTTTCCCCTTTGAAGATATAAGTAATAATTTTCATCATGTGCATACAAAAAAGCTACTACTAAAGGAGTTTTACTACATTGGTTTGTAATTAGTCTATCGCATTTTTTTCACATTAAGAATTATATTTCCCCCAACTGTGAATATTTTAAAGAGAAATGGTAGCTAATATTACTTAGTTTTCACTCTGTGCCGGCCACTATCATGGATTATTGTATGAAATCCGCAGAAGGTTCATAATCCTATGACATGGATTTTTACGCTTAATTTACAAGGGATAGGATAAAGGACCAGAGAAGTCAAGACTTAGGCTCAGTGGTCTGATCTTAGAACCTGCATGCTTTAGCAGAATTCAGCATGATGTCTGTCACTCAAATCCGCCATAACGCCTGAGTCCATATAGACTCGTCACTTGGTCCCAGATAAAAAGGATGTTATGAGTAAAACTTGAAATCATTGCTTTCACTAAAAATTCATACAACAGCAGTACTTTGATATTTACATGACAATATGCCATGCAAAATGAAGATAAGGTGCTTTCCCCTCTTTCTGAAAATACAGCCTACCATGTGCATCATGTCTTCAGCCCCTAAAATTCTGGACTGTATAACCTCAATTTGGCATCTGGAAGGTTTCAGTACAAAAGCAGGAGATGGCTTATGATGGCACCTAGTCACAGTGGTGGTGAGTGGATGGATGTTGAGGAAGGAACAATGGTAGTGAGTGAATGAGTGTTGTGGACACCTAGGCATTTCTTCCAGGGGCTGAAGGAACAAAAGAAACAAACTGGCCTGTGGCTAACACAGCTAGAAGAACCACATGGCAATGTCAGTAAGATAGCTCTTGCAGACTCCAAAAGTAAATGGGGAGAGAATCTCATTGGAAATTGAAAGTTCTGCAATAACAAGTAAGGGACAGCCCAGGAAACCAACGTCGTAACTGTTCATCTCACTCCGTTTTTACATTCTCCTCCCTCACCCAAGAGTGAAGCAACCTAAGAAAATATGAGCACACAAAAAAACGGGTTTAGTCTCTACTATGGCCTGTACATGTCCCCCAAATTCCTGTGCTGGGAACCTGATGCCCAGTGCAGGGTGCTGAGAAGTGGGGCCTTTTGAAACATGTTTAGGTCATGATGGCTCCACCTTTATGAGGGGATTAATGTTGCTATAAAAAGAGCTTGCAGAAGTAGATTCCCTTTCTCATGCCCTTTTACGATGTGAGGAGACAGTGCTTCTACCCTGCAGAGGACAGAAAACTCAGCATTTAAGTCACCATTGGGGAAGCAGAGAACAGCCCTTGCTGGATGCCAATGATTTGATCTTGGACTTCATGTGCTCCAGAACTGTGAGAAGCACATTTCTGTTTATTTTTTCAATAAATTACCCATTCTATGGTATTCTGCTATAGTCACACAATATATGTATTGTATACCTTGAAGATATTGCAGATTCAGTTCCAGACTACTGCAGTAAAGCAAGTATCACAATAAAACTAGTCACACAATATATTTTTTTGCATCTCAGTGCACATAAAAGTGATGTTTATACCTTACTATAGTCTAGTGTATGCTATAGTTTTATGTCTAAAACATGTACTCTATTATCAAGAAAGGCCAACAATAATTTTAGTCCTCAGCAAGTCATAATCTGTTTGCTGGTGGAGGATCTAGTCTTGATGTTGATGGCTGCTAACTGATCAAGGTGGTGGTTGCTGAAGATGTATATGGCTGTGGCAATTTCTTAAAATAAGACAGCAGTGAAGTTTGCCATATCAATTGACTCTTTTTTAATTAATGAAATGTTTCTCTTTAGCATGTGATGCTGTTTGGTAGCATTTACCCACGGTAGAACTTTTTCAAATATTGGAGTTAATTCTCTAAAACTCTGCTGCTTCCTTATCAACTAAGTTTGTGTAATATTCTAAATACTTTGTTGTCATTTGAACAATGTTCACAGCATCTTCATCAAGAATAGATTGTATATTAAGAAATCACTGGAGTTTTTTTGTTTTGTTTTGTTTTTTGTTTGTTGTTTTGGTCATCTCTAAGAAGCAACTCCTCATCCAATCAAATTTTATCATGAGATTATAGCAATTCAGTCACATCTTCAGGTTCCACTACTAATTCTAGTTCTCCTGCTATTTCCACCACATTTGTAGTGATTTCCTCCAGTGAAGCCTTAAGCCCCTCAAAGTCATCCATGAGGACTGGAATCAACTTCTTCCAATCTCCTGTTAATGTTGATATTTTGACTTCCTCCCATGAATCATGAATGTTCTTAATAGAATCTAGATTCAGAAAGTTTTCAATGTAGTTTGCCCAGATCCATCAGAGGAATTACTATCTATGGCAGCTTATGAAATGTATTTCTTAAATAAGAAGACTTGAAAATTGAAATTGCTCCTTGATACATGGGCTATTGAACAGATGTTGCATTAGCAGGTATGAAAATAGCATTAATCTCCTTGTATATCACCATCAGATGATTGGATGACTAGGTACATTGTTAATGAGAAGGAATATTTTGAAACGATATTTTTTCTGAGAAATAGACTTCAAAATTTTTTTCTGAGCAAGGGACCTTAAAATATTTGGTAAAATGTGCTGTAAACAAATGTTCTGTCTTCCGAGATTTGTTGTTCTACTCATAGAGCACAGCAAAATTCTTAAGGGTCTTAGGATTTTCAAAACAGTCAATGAGTATTGACTTCAACTTAAAGTTACGAGCTATTGTGAATAATGGTGCAATAAACATGCGTGTGCAGGTATCTTTTGCATAGAGTGATTTGAATTCCTCCGGGTTTATTCCCAGCAGGGGGAAATGCAGGGTCCTATGGAAGGTCGATTTTTAGATCTTTTAGGAATCACCACACTGTTTTCCACAGAGGTTATAGTAGTTTACACTCCCACCAACAGGGTAGAAGTGTTCCCTTTTCCCTACATCCTCTCCAGCATCTTTTGTTGTTTGAGTTATTGATGATGGCCATCCTGATTGGAGTTAGGTGGTATCAGTGTAGTTTTAATTTGCATTTCTTTGATGACTAGTGAGGCTGAGCATTTTTTCATGTGTCTGTTCACAATAGCAAAAACATGGAACCAAATGTGCTGCCCATGGAAAGAGGACTGGATTTTTAAAAATGTGGTACATATACACGATGGAATATTACACAGTCATAAAGAAGTACAAAATTATGAGCTTCCCAGCAACTTGGATTGACTGAGTTTATAATACTGAGTGATCTATCACAGACACAAAGAACTAAGTACCACATGTTCTCACTCATAAGCGGACCTTGAACAATTATCATAATACTATAAGAAAAGGATTGGCAGTAGTGAGAAACTGCCAGGGGAGGGGCGGCACACCTCATCAACAAGGGTACCTGCATAATGAACATTTGTAACCTTGAATTGTCCCCCACATCTTTGAAACAAAAAATTAAAAAAATAAAGTTATGAGCTGCATTACTCTAGCAAGGGAGTCAGCTTATCCTTCAAAGCTCTGAAACCAGGCATTGACTTCTTCTCTCTAGTCATGAAAGTCCTAGATGACCTGTCCTTTCAAGATAAGGCTGTTTCATCTACACTGAAAATCTTTTTGGTGTAGCCACCTTTAACAGTGAAGCTAGATCTTCTGGATAACTTGCTACAGCTCCTACAGCAGTACTTGCTGCTTCACGTTGTACTTTCATGTTATGGAGACAGCTTATTTCCTTAAACCTCAAGAACAAACCTCTGCTAGCTTCAAACTTTTCTCCTGCAGCTTTCACATCTCTCTCAGCCTTCATAGAATTAAAGAGAGTTAGGACCTTGCTCTGGATTAGGCTTTGGCTTAAGGGAATCTTATAGCTGGTTTGATCTTTTATCCAGGCCATTAGAACTGACTCCATGTCTACAATAAGGCTGTTTTTCTTTCTTAGTAGTCGCGTGTTCACTGGCGAAGCACTTTTAATTTCCTTCAAGAACTTTTTCTTTGCATTCACAGCTTGGCTCTTTGGCACAAAGAGGCCTAACTTTCAGCTTATCTAACTTTTGACATGCGTTCCTCAATAAGTGTAATCATTTCTAGCTTTTGATTTAAGTGAGAGACATGTGACCCTTTCCTTCATTTGAACACTTAGAGGCCATTGTAGAGTTATTAACTGGCCTAACTTCAATATTGTCGTGTCTCAGGGAATTGAGAGACGCAAGGAGAGGGAGAGAAATGGGGGAACGGCTGGTCAGTGGAGCACTCAGAACACACAGAACAATTATCAAGTAAGTTGCATTTTTTGTGGGTGCAGTTCATGGTGCCCCAAAACAATTGCAATAGTAACATAAAAGATATATTAATAATAACATTAATAATAATAAAAAATAGTGCAAGAATTACAAAAATGTGACAGTGAAAACATGCTGTTGGAAAAATGGGACTGATAGATTTGCCACTAACCTTCAATTTGTAAAAAAATGCAATCTCTGTGAAGTACAATAAAACAAATTTCCTTTGTATACTGTCTGATAGTGTTTTAAATATTTCCACTCTACTTTTGATGTCTGTGATTTTCAGTATTTTATTATAGTTTGTTCACTGTGCATTATCAGTAGTATGCCATACTTTGATTAGCAAAGCCTGAGTTATCTCCTAAATACAGCATGTAATTGTCTCCAGCCAAAGAAGTCAATCGACATTGTAATTACATTCAAAGTTAACACATAGGTTTAGGAAGTAATCCAAAGAAAACAGGTCAACACAATAGCAGCTACTTAGATGCCAGGAAGGGGCTGGACGGGGGCTGTTACCCAAACCTTTTCATTAGTTTTGTTTTGTTTTATGTTTTTCATTTTTATTTCAGGCTTCTAACATCTTTAGGGCCCTAGAGGTGAGAAACATTTATTATTCGTGGCTATAACCATTCCAGGGATCTCCTAATAGAAAAGTACAGGCATAGTCTGAAGGATTGTATTTTCAAGGCCAAAACTACAGGCAGATTGTTACAGGCTATATTGAGGAGAATCTCATAGATTATGTGCACGTGCATGTGCATGTGTGCACACATGCACACGTGGCTTTATGTCTCTTGGGAGGGGGAGAGACAGCTTTCCTTGCTTGGTGTCAGCAGTACCAGAATAGCACGCTGGTCATGACAGGCAGCTGAGACACAGCAACCCAAAAGAGTCTTCTGTGTTCCCAGGAATAATGCCAAGGTTAGGAGTCTCCACAGGTGTGGAAGTCAAGATCTGGAATTTACCTTAGATCTATACCACCTGCCCATGTTCTTCCCTAGAATGAAGCCTGGTCAATGAAGAGTGGCCTCGACCCTCCTGGCCCAGATTTTTTTTATCCCTATTGAAAGCATAAATTTTAGTCAGGCTCGTTGGCTCAGCCTATAATCCCACGCCTTTGGGAGGCTGAGGTGAGTGGATTGCCTGAGCCCGCGGGTTCAAGACCCACCTGGGCAGCAAGACCTCCCTCTACAATAAATCAAAAAATCAGCCGGGCATGGTAGCGCATGCCTATAATTCCGGTTACTCGGAAGGCTGAGGCGGAAGGATCGCCGGACCCAGCAGGTCGAGGCTGCAGTGGCTGGGAGCGGCCACTTCACTCCAGTCTGGGCGACAGAGTGAGACTCCACCTCAAAAAAAAAAAAAAAAAAAAAAGAAAGCGCAAATTTTGGGTTTCTCATAGCTCTGTATGGTTATCTTCACATTAGGTACCTCAATAGAAGATTCTGCCTACCTGGCTTTGCTTATGAGGTCCATAATAATGATTATTAACTGTACCTCATTTTAGGAGAGCACTTTGCATTTTACAAAAATATTTCAAACTTTTTATCTAGTGTAATCCTCACAATACCCCTGACGTAGTTAGAGAGGTACAGATGCAGGAATGGAGTTGGTTTAAGTCAAACTGCTTTTAAGTAGCAAAGCAGCTTTGGGGACTTCCAGAGACTTCCTTTGTCATAGCCTCATGCTGTCCCTCTAGCTGTGGCCAAGTTCCTGAAAAAAAAATTAACACCTAAGCTTCTGGAAAGATTCATCTTAAGTTTTGTTTATGATAATTAATTCAGCAGTGATAAGTCCTCTTCAAAATGTTTTAGATGAAATGAACAAAGAGATAACACTATTTTATTTGCACCCTTTGTCTTCAGGTTCTATATACCACTGACTCTGCAAAAATCGTTTGCTTCTGTGATCAATTTCTGTCTTTAAAATAAAAAGAATACTTGCCACCACCCACTGCCATCACTAGAATTAAGGAACTAATGCTTCTAAACTGTCGTGAAGAAGATGCTCTAGAAATAGAAATGTGAGATTTATATTGAATACATTTAAATGTGATTTTTTAAGTGAAATTAAGTTTTCACCAAAGATTCTTGCCACATGAAATGAATCATAATTTGTATTATCACCATTTTTTCTTTTTCAGTTTAAGTGCCAAGGCAGTAAATGGACTTTTCAATTTTATAGATTCTGCCATTTCACAACCCACTGCTGATGTAGCTTGTCTCCTCCACCTGAGACTTCATTTTACTTGGTTTGTACTAGCTAGGGACATACACATTGTCTATCTTGCTCTACATAGGTAACAACATGACTCAGAGACACTGGCTCAAAAAAAAAAAAAAGGTACATAATGATGAAGCAGGTGTTGCTTTGACACTACATAATCCAGCAATGGTGTCGCTGGGTCTAGTGACTGCCCTCATTAGTCGGGATGGCTGGCAGTCTTTCTTCGCGGGGGAACGTTAGGATGTGTTACCTCTCCAAACAGTGCCTGAGGTATAGTAGCTAGACAACTGAGGTCTTCCTAATGAATGACTTTACTTCAACAAGCCAGAGTTACAGAGGGCTAAAACCATTAAACCATAAAGACAGCTTTGGTTTGTGAATTTGATGTGGTAGGCTAATTCTTGAGAGGACATTTTAAGATAAGAAATGCAAACTTTTCAACTGGATGGGATTTTCTAGAGCACCTGAACCAACAAAATATTTTCCATAAAGGTGCTATTGGCTATCAACATTGACTTTGAAATGATGCAGAAGTTTTTTTTCTAAGAACTCGAAATTCACAAATAAGAATTTTCATGAATAACACTATATTTTACTGTGTCTTTCATAAGAAACAAACTTTTTTTCATTGAGTTACATCATTTAGCTTTTCTTTCTTTTGTTTTAAAGAGGACAACGATCTAATACACTACTAAAAGTCTTTTAAGAAATAATCATCTTTTCTCTGCAAAGCACCTATCAAAGCACTTCATTTAGTCGTAATAAGCAGTGTTTAACACACATAAAAAAACTGCTTCATTTCTCAAAGGATTTTGTTTATTTGTTAATTTTCTTAAATACAGAGAGTAATAGCTTATAGAATTAAAAAATGTTCATTCTTCCCCAAGATACCTGTCACAGGAGACTTTGGATAGATATGTGCTTTTTGAGTTGTTTTGCTTTATTTTATAAGATGAGCAGTGTTCCTTCATAAGCTTTTCAAGAAATGGTTCTTTTGTTCATCTCATACCCACCAAAATGAGCACACAATGTTTGGAAAACAATCCACAATAATTTCATAGGGTCAGTAGGTTGGAATATATCCAAACGTCAAGATTCTCTTTACATTATTGATCTAAAATTCCTTCAAGGTCACAAGAAATTTGGTCCTACAGACTTTTGGTGTGCTTTCATATCAGACTAAAATTGTAGCAACAGTGCGAGGTAAATCATGTCAGTCTGTTTAATACTTTTTTCTGAAAAGCTCGGTGTTTCACTGAAAAAAATTATTTAAACACATAGAGAAATTGAGACTATGTCTGTGTAACTTAAATAAATGATAGGTCTTAAAAAAAATCAGTTACTTTGGTCATTTCTATGCTGAACTAATGAAGTGAAGAAATGAGAGTGTTTTTTGCTGTTGTTGTTGTTGTTGTTGTTGTTGTTGTTGTTGTTTTGAGTTGGAGTTTCACTCTGTCGCCAGACTGGAGTGCAGTGGCCGCTCTTGGCCACCGCAGCCTCGACCTGCTGGGCTCTGGCGATCCTTCCGCCTCAGCCTTCCAAGTAGCCGGAATTACAGGCATGCGCTACCACGCCCGGCTGATTTTTTGATTTATTGTAGAGATGAGGTCTCACTGCCCAGGCGGGTCTCGAACCCTCGGGCTCAGGCAATCCACTCACTTCAGCCTCCCAAAGGCAAGGGGATTACAGGCTGAGCCACCGAGCCCGGCAAAATGAGAGTTTAAGTCTACCATCTTTACAAGAATCTGTGGTACTCTGGTGTAACCCATAATCTCTGCTATTTTTTAAATCACAAACTTTTCGATTTTCAATCAAAATATTGATATATCTCAAAGGATTTTTTAAATTGTGTTGTTTTAACTATTAATTCAGGGAAAACCTTAAGTATATATAATGAAATCTCATTTTTAAGTTGTTAAACTTCCAATCCTCGTTTCTGTTTTTGTTTTTCTCTCCAATAAAATTAAAAGATAGATTCAAGAAATCATGATATGTCATGCATATGCCATGAATACAAAGATAAAAGCTACTTAGACTTTGGGAAGTCCTAGTGAAAACTTTCAATTGCTATGTAGTACATTATATCTACATCACTAAAGTAAACCAACTGTTATATGCCTGACATAAAGCACATTCTTACTTTCAATTCTTCGCAAAGCCCATAAAATATGTCAATTTAATTGCAATTCTAAATGTATCAGTGAAATGTATTCAGGTGAAATTCTTTTGATGAATCTAGGAACGCAGAAGAACATTATTTTATAACTTCCTTTCTTAGATAAATAATGATGACATCTTGGCATGTTTAGTTAGCATTGACATTTCAGCTAATATTGACCAAAGAAATCAGTGTGGCTATATTTAAACTGTTAACTCCATAAGAGTTTCACCACCCCTTCACAGCATATTTTAAGTATTTTAAAATAAATGAGGCCTATTATTCCCAGGGCGTATTTCAAATTCATTCATTCTTCCTCTCAAATTAGTTTTTCCAGTTGTGTCCACATAGATGGAAAAAAAAAATCACTTTTATTTGAAAGCAGGATCTCGTATTTTTCTTCAGTCCTTCCTCTTTGAAACTAGAATGAAATAATGTTGCTGTTTAATACGACCTACCATGTACCTCCAAGTTGAAATGACAAGTAATTGATGATGAGTCAGAGTCTGCAAAAGATTAGTGATTAGAGAAACCATATCCTGCCCAAATACATTTCTTTCACTCTAATTTACCAGATGGTACTTGTGTCACTGTCTGTCATTAACAATTTTTATCACCTTAGTCATAGAGGTTTGAACAAGCAGTTAAAGTAAAACAAATTATACATGTAGAGTAGGATCTGAATAAATTTGTGTAGTCTAAATTCATTTTTCTGTTGCTCTGCTTAATAAAGCATAAAAATAAGGTCATGCATACGTACGGTATGGAAAATTTTAACCTACCTTTCATTGGAAAAGGAATTGAAATCAAAGGCGGGGTAACATGGGAGGTGGGTCATGCTAGGTACATGTTAGCTACATTGAATTCACATGGTGTAGCAATGAATATTTCATAGGGTAACCATATAATTCATCTTCCAAATTCAGACAATTTTGACTAAGACAGGCATAGTTAAGACTTTCCCAGGTAAACTGAGATGTGTAGTCATGCTTCATATACCTGCATCATTACTTTGGCACAGCCTTTTAATACGAATGAGGAAAAAATAAGATTATTTCATCAATAGCTAGCCTAACATGTTCCAAAACGTGCAATGGACATTAAAGGATGTTTCTCAGTTGAACAGGAACTGTAAACTTATGCATTATAAATTAGTATAAGAAGGAGTTTAAAAAATTATTCAATTCAGGTTTCTTGATTTTTTTTTAACTGAAGTTTGTTTCTTTGTCACTTCTAAATACATAACTCTCTTGTTCATTGTACTGTTAAAATAAATCAATCGAAGGTTAACCTTCTATAACAATTTTTAAATTTTAAACTAAATATTTTACTTTAATCACTTCTTGGCCTTTTGCCTAAGATCAAATGCAAAAATTTTGCTCTAATATATTCCATATGACACACACGTGTTTTGTTAGGTAGGTTCTTGCCAAAAAGGAGGCTTTACAACTTTCACATCTGTATTGTTCTGTATAAAGTACTACCACCATAATGTCTTTCAAACCCACACTGCCTTTTGCAAGTCAAAGTGAATGTGAACTAAAATTTATTTTTAAACATTTAAATTCTGCCATCGAAAGAAAATGGAAATGTGCAAAAGTCAGCTGAAAACCACTTATTATCTAGATATGAAATATCTGCATTGCAAAGCTAACTTAGCTATCTGGTCATCCAGTTGATTTCTGCACCATACATTTCTCCCTCTAGAAAAAAAATTATTTTACTTAGTGAGGCTGTGGATAAAGCATCTAAAAATTCCGAAACCATGATGCAGTGATTTGAATGTGTCTTCCAAAGTTCATATTTTGGAAACTTAATCCCCAAAGACCTTTGTTGTTTGGAGGTCAGACCTTTGGGAGGTAATTGGGACTAGATAAGGTCATCAGGGTGATGCTCCCATGATGGGACTGATGACTGTATAAGAAGGAAGAGGGACCTAGCTGACACACATGCTATTCCTCATCATGTGATGCTTTCCACTGTTACCTAGCAAGAAAGCCCACATCAGATGTTGGTATCATATTTTTAGACTTTTCAGCCTCCAAAACTGTATCACATGAATTTCTTTTCTTAATAAAACACCCAACCTGTAGTATTCTGTCATAGCACTGCAAAACAGGTTAAGATACATGTCAGAGGTGACACTAAATTTCCTAATTACCTAAATATTGTCCTACTACCAAAAAGACCCGGACTTGCATCCCAATCTGATGATAGGTTTAAAATCTTTGAAAATTAAGTTTGATTTATAAAGGACAAGTAATACATACGTTGACAAATTATATGCCACGGAACATTCCTTGTGATCTTAAAAATTATCTGAAGAAAAATAATGCACCAGTGCAAATAAGTTTGGGAAACCTTTTATACTCTATCCCTCTCTTAGAGATTCATAATGCTGATATAGAATATTAAAGTTCCTGAGAAGTCTTAAAGAAATCTGTTTAATTTTATCTAGACCAAAATTTCCCAAAATAATTTTTGAGTGATTATGTTTTCCAGGAAAGATTTTATGATATCAAAGGCACTTAATATTCCTTAGGACACAGTGGAAAAATTTTTGCAAGATAGTTGAGAAGGGACCATAACAGAGAAACTCAACATAAAAGGAATCAAAATGTAGGAAATGTTTATGTGACTTAACTTTGATTTTTGTCAGTCATAAGAGAATAAATTACTCTCACTTTGGGGTGTTCCTTAACTTGGCTTCTGCAGAAGCATGATAAATGAAGCAATTAGTAATTGGAAAACTCTAATAATAATAGTTAAGTATAAGATATAATCTTTACTAAATGACAATAGTATAATATGATAAAAAATCGATAACCACTGATATCAGTATAAAGCAAAGAAGTAATATGCACAATATTAATAAATACAATATTGAAATAGAGAGGGGAGAAAACTTACTCTGTCATTTCTCTTCTTGCTATTCTTCTGAATGATAAGCAAATATTGTCTACATTATATTGTTCTACCTAAATGTGTTCTAAGACAGATTTTATTACTATATTTGTTTTAAAACAGAGAAAAATAAGAATCAAACAATGTCTTGTTCATTATTATTCAGGGAGCAATTGGCCCAGTTGTTCAAGCTTGATGTATCTGATGAAAATTCAAGTTTTTTCTACCGTATCATATCTTTTCATAATTTCTTAATTTTGTTTTTGTTTTGACCACATATTTATAATATGGAGAACTGAATTTTTATCATAAATTGTATATTTTAAACAAAAATTATAATGCATATTTTCTTGAGATTAGCCGTTTCTTCATACATTAGGACTTTGAAAAGTATTAATTTACATACTGTATTCAGATTAAACAATCTGGTTTTCATTGCTATTCCTAAATGCATTTATAAAAGTCTATTGTATATAAATTTTTAATTCAGCTTTTCAATTACTGTGTCAGTAAAAAGAGATTTATTTACTGTTGACTACATGGTTTTAACTTGAGATATTGTAAGCTGATTGAACTTAAATGTGTGTGTGTGTGTGTGTGTGTGTGTGTGTGTGTGTGTGTGTGTGTGTAAGTGTCTATGTGTACTTTTGGGGGAGGGAAAACCTGAGCGGAATACATCAAATTCTACAGAACTTAAAATTTATTCTTTTTTTTTTTTTTTTACGACAGGGTCTCATTCTGTTGCCCAGGCTGAAGTGCAGTGGAATGAGCATGGCTCACCACAGCCTCGATCTCCTGGCTAAAGAAATTCTGTCTCAGCCTTCCAAGTAGCTACAACTACAAGCCCATGCTGCTACACTCAGCTAATTTTTTTATTTTCTGTAGAGACGAGGTCTTACTACGTTGCCCAGGCTGGTCTCAAACTCGTCTTAAACAGTCCTCCTGCCTCAGTCTTCCAAAGTGCTGGGATTACAAGTGTGATCCACCATGCCCAGCTTATTCTGTTTTTTTTAATAGTATAGGTAGAAAAGTTGCATTTGGAGAAAGATGTAATTGCTTCAATTCAAACTATACAATTTAGATAAATTCAAATGCCTGTTGCTTCTCTTGGGCCTATTTTCAGAGGCTTACCCTTCTCTATGACTAATCTATATTGAGGATTTTCTTTGGAGTTTCTTTGAGTCACTCTGTAGAAAAACTGCCAGGCATACCTACAGGACAGTGTATAAAAAACTTGAAAGTTTGTCTCATTAAAGAATTAATGGGGCCAAGTCCATGTGACTAGTGCAGTTTGCTGCTACACAGCTTACACAGCTAACCCTTCACCATCCATATATGTTGCATTGCCTCTAATGATTATGCTACTCTCTGTAGCAATACAGGAAAAATATGAAAAGCACCCTATCAGCTAACACAATATAGATATTTCAGAATCAGTAAAGTAAGTCTATCCACAAACCTAAAGAAGAGAATGGGAATAGATTATGGGAATTGCTAATAGAGTTTATTTTTGAACAGACAGTACAATTAAATGAGGGACAATCTCTTGTTCTGAATTTACTCAACTGTCAAATTCACCCTTATTCTGAATTTTAACATGAATTTAAAAGAGTTATGTGAGCTTTTAAGAATCATGAATTTCGCAGCAACCTGGATGGAACTAGAGTCTATAATACGGAGCGACCTCTCACAGAAACAAAGATCCGAGTATCACATGTTCTCACTCATATAATGGACCTTAAACATCCAATGCAATACTATACGAAAATGACTGACCGTACTGGGAAACTATGGTGGGGGGAGGGAGATGGGATTAACAGTAGCAAATATCTGTCTGGGAACAGGGAAACACCCCATATCAACAGGGTGCCTGAATGAAACGCAATTGTATACCTAACCCTTAACTGTACCCCACAACTTCACAATAAAATAAAAATAATTAAAAAAAAGAGTTATGTGAGGCAAATTTAATGACCTCAAATTGATGAGGTGAGAGTCTACAAAGAAAAGAGATCACCCATGTTTGGGCAAAATCCTTGACTGATGAAGACTTTGGCAGGTCTTCGTTAGTCAAACTTATTCCTTCACTTCTTTTTAATGCTCCCTGAGCTTTAACACTACTTAAAACAATAAAACTTAAAAACCTCAGAGAGGAGCTTTTGAGGAAGCCCATACTTTCTCCTAAATCATCCAAAACATAATTGATGAGTCAACTTTTGTAAACAGGATTTGAAAATAGTGTCCCTGAAAGTTTCACCTGATTTTACTATGATGGGGGTTCACAGTCAAACATCAGAGGAACCAACCGAGGGAAGGGATCAAGTGATTCACATGGACAGGGCTGGCCCCTCCTCTGGGCCAGGTGCTTCTCAGCTACAGGAGATTGTTGATATGTAGATATGCAAATTCAGTATTGCCTGATCATGAAGTTTTTCTAAAGAAATTGGAGATCTTATTTTTATCTGAAATCTCTCAATGACTAAGTGATGACAATTACTGGAAAATGTTTTAAAACCCTCTTTAAAACTCTCTGTTCTCCAACCAGATGTCTATTCTCTGGCAATGTTCAGTCTCAGCTCTAAAGGTTTTCCGGGCTCGGTGGCTCAGCCTGTAATCCCGCGCCTTTGAGAGGCTGAGGTGAGTGGATTGCCTGAGCCTGCGGGTTCGAGACCTGCGTGGGCAATTTGGTGAGACCTCATCTCTATAATAAATCAAAAATTACCCGGACGTGGTAGCGCACGCCTGTAGTTCCAGCTACTTGGAAGGCTGAGGCGGAAGGAACGCCAGAGCCCAGCAGGTCGAGGCTGCGGTGGCCGGGAGTGGCCACTGCCCTTCAGCCTGGGCAACAGAGTGAGACTCCAACTCAAAAAAAATAAAAATAAAAAAATAAAGGTTTTCCCTATTCTTTATATGGATTTCAGCTTTCCCTTTCATTTCTAATCACATTATGTTCTCAAAAGCATATTTCTGGAATAAAATTACATACTTGTGTCAGAATATTGTAATGATATTCAACTCCAAACACAAATTCCCAGGAAAACAGTTTGCTAATGAGATTTTTTTATATTAACTTTTATGCTCAGAAGTACATTTTGTTTTAAAAAGCTAACATTCAGTATACTTAAGCATCTAGTTCTTCTTTGCACTAAGTTTAGTTTTAAAAATTCACATTTTTTTAAACATTTCAACAAAAGATTTTAAGGTGACTTTAAGACATGATCCTAGTTACAGACGTAATTAACTCTCCTTAATATTTTATATCATATTTCTAATATATTTGACTTCCTTTTAAAATACTATATTGCAACTGTGTGATGTAACAGATATTACCAAGTATGTAAGCATTCTTATAAACTGAATAAGTTAACTTATAGAAATGAGAAATTTAAGTTTTCATATACTATAACTACTTAGCTGGGTGTGGTGGCGTGCACCTGTAGTTCCAGCTACTTGGAAGGCTGAGGTGGAAGGATTGCTGGAGCCCAGCAGGTGGAGGTTGCGGTGACCGTGAGTGTGCCACTGCACTCCAGCCTGGGCAACAAGAGTGAGACTCCAACTCAAAAAAAAAAAAAAAAAAATTACACTACTAAACATAAATGTCATAAGATTTCAGCTTAAAATTCTAAATCTGTATCAGCTAGTGAAACTTTACTTTTTAATTTGAATTATAGTATTAATACATTGCTATATAGGAAGTTTTAACATAAAGCTCCAAATGTTAGGCCTAATATGTAGCTATTCTTCAACAAAAAATATTAATTTCATGATTCTGATTATCTTAAATACCTATGTGCTTAATACTAAATCTTCTTGAGATTAAAAAGTTCTTTACTACCAAAAAAACTATTATGTTATCTAAAAATTTTTGTTTGGAACCTAGGCTGGCTGAGATTTTATATACAACCAGAGCTATAGACCAGGTACTTACTGCAGTGCTATCTGAGGTATCAAAAGAATATACCAAGCCTGATGAATTATATCAGTATGGAAGGGTGATATCCTCGTTCTCAGAGCATGTGTAGTCCACATCCCTAAGCTTGAGTCAGTAGTATTGCTATTCTGGAGCTGGTCTACACAGGTTTGTGAGAACTGACTGTTAAAGTTTCAGAAATTGTGCAAGCTAATTATTCAAGGCAGCCATTATATACATTATATAGATGTACAATTAAATCAATTATATTAAAAACAAAGGCAATAAATACTCAAAACTCATCACTAATTGTTTCACTACCTTTTATTATTATCTATTTCTTGAGGTTACTTACGTCTGTTATATCAGTATGGTGGAAATACTTTATAATATTGTGCTGCTGTGCACCTCTTTTCAACTCCACATTTGGTAGCTTCAAATCAGTCATGGTAAAGAATGTACACCACAGAAATCAGTAAATGCAACAAATCACGGTTTTTACCTCTGGAAGAGCTGATTGTTGACCATTTGCCAGTACACCACTACTTATGTCTTTGTCTAGTTCTCTGTTTGCACTCCCCTCCAGTATACAAAGGGGGACAGCAAAAACCCAGGATTTATTTTTTTTAAATTGTGTATTTGCTGGGCTCGGTGGCTCAGACTGTAATCCCACGCCTTTGGGAGGCTGAGGTGAGTGGATTGCCTGAGCCCGCAGGTTCGAGACCCGCCTGGGCAGCGAGACCTCATCTCTACAATAAAATCAAAAAATTAGCCGGGCATGGTAGCGCGCACCTGTATTTCTGGCTACTCGGAAGGCTGAGGCGGAAGGATCACCGGAGCCTGGCAGGTCGAGGCTGCGGTGGCCAGGAGCGGCCACTGCACTCCAGTCTGGGCGACAGAGTGAAACTCCAACTCAAAAAAAAAAAAAAAAAAAAATTGTGTATATATTCTTACATGTTTAAACTTCAGTCACCTTCAAAGTACCCTCTATTTGATGCAAATACACCCATCAAGACATTTTTTCTGCTCCAAACGGTTTTTGTATGAGTCCATTTTGATGCCTTTTAGTGCTTCTGCTGTTTTTTGTTTTACCTCTTCCACCTCAGCAAAATATTTCCCTTTGAGGACTTTTTTTTTTTCATTCAGGGGGAACAAAACAATTGCTCAGGGCCAGGTGTGGTGGGTCAAGCCTGTAATCCCAGCTCCTTGGAAGGCCAAGGTGAGAATTGCCTGAGCCCACAAGTTCGAGAAAGGCCTGGGCAACTTGACAAGATCTCATCTCTACGATAAATCGAAAAATTAGCTGGGGACGTGGTAGCATGTGCCTATAGTTCTGGCTACTTGGAAGGCTGAGGCAGAAGGATTGTCTCAGCCCAGCAGGTCGACACAAGGGTGGCCTTGAGCGTACCACTGCGCTCCAGCCTGAGCAACGGAATGAGACTCCAACTCAAAAAAAAAGTTGCTCAGGATGAGATTTGGTGAATAGGGAGAGTGGGGCATGAGGGTCATACTGTCTTTGGTCAAAAACTGCTGAACTCAGTACAGTGTGGGCAGGTGTGTTAGTAAATCACCCATCATGAAATGGGCAAACATGTTGAAAGAGTCCCCCCAAAAAAAAAAAATTCACTGAAGCCCAACATAGCCTCTCACAACATCACTAGCTGGTACACTGATGCTGATAGGTTCCCAGAACTCTTATCTAACAGGGGATGCCTATACTACAAGGGCCTACCCTCTAAAAAATAATTCCATTTTGGGGGGAATGTCCCTTTGTACTGTATCACTTGTTTGGATTTTAGATTTCTTTAACTCTTGAAGTATTTAAACATCTTTCATGTAGTTCTCTAAAATTTACATAATCCTGCATTTTTCACATTCTTTCTATTTAGTAGAGTCACACAAGTTATATAATAAGTTAATATCTTAAAGAAACTCTTCTGACATGTCTGACTACATGACCACAACTTTAAAGGTCATTCTGCTGCCACTGCTCTCCAAGAAGTACAAAAGAAAGGCATTGTTTACTTTATTCCACTTAGACCTGCTGCCTAATTTCTTGCAGTAGTAGTTTGTTATTGGTATAAAAGAGAGAATTTGTTCTAACTTGCATAGTTGGGTTAAAATATCTAATCATTTAGTATTTCATAGCAGAGATAAATCACCAACTTTGCTATTTTATCTCAATTTTGAATTGAAGTCATTATACCTAAATCATTAAAATCAATTTTGTTTTATATATAAAGATACTATATGGCTAATCTCAGAGGCAAAATTTATATATTCTCTTCCATTGAATACCAAATAGTGATGAACCATGATATTATATTTCAACACTGCATATGGAAGTTTAGCTTTTTAATTTGAGCTCAATAATACAATTAAATTGTGGCAATTCAACCAAAGAAATGCTTTCCATTAGTAAAGCTAATAAGGCATAAAGAAGTGCTAGAACAAAGCATGAAGCTAAGCGTATATAGAGACTAGAATCGGTTTCAAGTCAAGGAAAAAAGTGGAATCTACAGGTTTCTGTTTATAGAAGAGTTTATTGCACGCTTTAGAAATACATTGACTCTCTCATGTATGGAATTGACATAGAATACCGGCATTGACTTTTCTGGGTACCTTATGAAAACGCATCTATTCATTTTTCATCACACCTATTTTCATTACAAATCACAGATGTTACAAATCACAGAGGCCTACAGCAAGAGTGACTCCAGTCTCAATCCCCCATCCTCCTCGCCATTTTTTCCTTCCCCAGTATTGCACTACCTGCCATCCTACCACCTGCCCAACTATAGCTCTTAGTAATTGTTACTTTGGGATTTAAGAGGAAGAGAAGCTAGAAGTGGTACAAGATTAATAGAAGATAAAAATTAAGAAAGGAAGGTGACTTGTTCATTTGCTTGTTAAAACTGAGATCCATTCCTTACCCTTCCCCTGCTTTGTTCTGCAATAGAAGAATGATTTATGCAACTACGTTTCTCAGCTTCTTTTTCTGCTGTCTTTCAGCTCATTTGGTCAATGGGAGACAGGAGAGCAAGAGGAAGAAAGAATCCAGAATAATTTGTCCCCTTTTTTCCCTCACCCAAATATGTACTGTAGACATCTTATGCAGTGACTCCATTTGCCCCATGATCTCAAACTCCTGCTAGGTAGTAACTGCCATGATTCGAATTTCTCCCAGAAGACACCAGTTCTGGAGCCTGGTAACACCACTTTTTCCCTAGTTCTCTCTAGTCATTGTGGTGGTAGTGGCTTACTGCTGGTGTGAATTTCTGGGTTGCCTCAACACCAAATTTTTCTACCATTTGCATAATCAATGATCTCCATTAGAGTCCTTCTCTCTGAAAGTCCTAAGATGCTTTTCATATTCATAACTGCACCATGACTGACACTGAATGGAAGACTGGAAGGAGGAGAGAAAAGAATGAGCCAGTTATTTTCTTTTCTAAGTGACCAGGGCTCCTGCCATTATGGGTGTGGAGAATGGCAGGGGAAACGTAGAACAAGAATGGAAATGAATATTTATTGAGCACCTTTGATGTACAAGTGCTTTATCATCATTTCATCTTCACAGATGAGGAAACTGAAGCTTACAGAGTTGCATGTTTATTGAAGATTGCATTATTAACACATGGTTGAACAGGAATTTGAACTCAGGACTGATTCCAAAGCTTTTCCACTGGAGTATGCTTCCTCCCTGGCAGACGTAAGGTTACATTCAGAAATAGTTCTTGATGGGTTGAGGGGACTAAATATAAAAATAGTAAATATCAAATAACCGGAGATCAAGGTAGATGTCACAGCCACACCAGGCTTAGCTGAAGGTAGCTATACCATGCATCAAAACTAGTATATCTTTAAAATTTGCCTTTTTATTCACAGTCTATACCTGTTGGAATTTACGAGGGCTAATGGAGAAACATTCCTTTGCATCAAAGGTATTCATTAAAGATTTCCGTTTTACCTCTTATCAACAGGGTGTCTGAATGAAATGTATTTGTACACCTAATCCTTAACTGTACCCCACAACATCATAATAAAAAATATTGATTAAAAAGAAAAAATTCTGTTTTTTGGAGGTGTTTTCATGGAATTTGAAGTTTTTTTATCTGGCAAGGTAATTTATTTGGGAAGTGTTTATTCTCTTTTTCCCATAGCAAAAGTTCAACACTGTTTTGTGGAGATGTCCCCTGTAACAACAACAACAACAAAAACATGCTACTGGGTAGAAGGGATGACAGGAATTCATCCATATGTGCTTATAACCGTTTCCATGATGTTATCCAAAACCTGGTTACTCCAAAATTTTGTTCTCTCTTGAGATTTAGACCTATATACCCAACGGTTTTCTGGACTTATTTCTGCAATAGAAGAATGATTTATGCAACTACGTTTCTCAGCTTCTTTTTCTGCTGTCTTTCAGCTCATTTGGTCAATGGGAGACAGGAGAGCAAGAGGAAGAAAGAATCCAGAATCATACATATCTGATTTCATATGCCCCAAACGCACTATATGTCCCTAAATATCAGCCTCTTTCTTCTATATACCTGATTTACTACAATTAATGGCCCTACAGTACACACCCTTCCCCCATTGACTGTCCCAGCCAATCATTCTACCTACCCACCTCTTTCTCAGTCTCCACAATCAAGTTCCAAATCCGGTTAAAATAAACTTTCTAAGTCCCTCCCAAATTCATCCTCTTTTATTCAATATATGATCGCCCCATGCTAGGTCTTGTGCCCAGTGCCGGGAACACTGAAATGAACAAGAATGGGCTAAGGGGTGATACTGTCTAACTCTTCATTGTTTCTTTTCATGAAGTCTCAGGTCCTTTCTTACCTGAATCACGTTAATGTTCTTTACGGTTTGGGCTGTTTCTTTCCATCTTGTTCTCCACTCCTCTCACCTTTGCCCCCAGAATGAATTTTATAAATCTGAAATACTATGCCACTTTCCTCCCTAAAATGTTTGCAGAAGCTCCATGTAGCCGTCAAGATGGAGCCTTAGAGTGCATATGGGACACATTACATTTGTTCTTCTAGCCTTTTCCTACAATACTTGAGACTTGCATACCCACTTCTACTGTGAACTCTCTCTTGTTCTCAGGCTTTTGTACAAGCTATTTCCACTGCTTATAACACTATCCCCTATCTCACCTCTGTTTAACCCCCAACTCATCTTTCAAAGCCCATTAAAAATACTCACCTCCTCTGGAATCTCTTCTGAGTCCACCCCACGTCTGGGGCCTCTTCCTCATGATTCCTGTTGTCAGTTCCCACAATACCCAGTACATACCTTTATCATAAAATCACAGCACTTATCAGACTAATAGGCAAACGCACTGTCTCCTCCACTCCACTGTGACTTCCTTGAGGGCAGGGAGAGGCTTGGGTTCACTCTACATTTCCAATGCCAGACCCTGGATCTGGCTCATGGCAGACACTCAGAACATAAAACAACAGGTAAGTATGTATTCTGAAACCATGAAGTATTCTAGTCTTACACTGTGAAACTCAAAATGATTGATTTTTTCATTATTTGCAAACTCTTTTCTTTCTACTCGGCTCATAAAAATAAAATTAGATTCTACTTTTGCACACCTAGCTGTTAACTATTCAGTTTTCTTCAGTTATTAACATATGGATGTCATGTAACAAAGGCTAAATTTGTCTGCCTGACCAGAGAACACCAGGCAGCAGAGTTCATCTAAGACTTGTGAAATACCCATAACACATTCTTCAGGTTTGGCTTTTATTTATATAGTATACCAGGTGGAGTTTGCAACAATTTTAGAAAAATGTAAAAGTACAACTACCATCCCTTTACTACACTGTACAGGATGACAATGAAAACACAGCCTTCACACACCAAAGTGATTCTTTTCACAGAATCACTTACATTTTCCTTAAAGTGGGATTACACTAGAACAAAACATTTGCTTCTTATGCAGATCACTGCAAGTTCAGAATAACAGGATAAGCAGCTTTTTCTTTACACTTGTCAAAGAGTAAATCCCACTGAGAAAGAAAAGCCTCAGATTTATCTTTTGGATAACTTAGTAATTTAGACATTGGTCCCAAACCATAGCTTGGTTCCCATACCACTCAACCACCAGAAGGAAAATAAAATGACTTATTTACAAAGTATTTCCCACCCTGGAATTATGTGCTAGCATTGCCAGAGGCACTGGAAGTGTTTAGGCAGGTTTAAGCTGAGTAATATGTTTAGGTGGTGCATGCATTCTAATTCGGAGTTTTGCCCATGTGAAGATAAACTTCCTGTACCTATTGACACTTAATGACAAAGGTCTGTTTACTCTGGCTTTCAGTTCCAAGCTGAACAGGCTTTGAAGAGAGAGAAATGGGTTTTGGATTTTGTAGGAGGCTTGTGATGTGTTTTTAACAAGAGTGGTGTTCTCAAGCTAGGTTCAACCAGAAAGTTTGATTGCAGTTCGAATATTAAAGACTGACTTCCTAGAAACAGCAATTAGAAAATTAAAGATCTAACTTTCTAGTATGTGTCTATACTCAATGTCAAGCCACACAGTGCCAAGAATCCATAATCGAAGAATGCCATGATGTCATAATGCATTGAACTCAAGACAGGAGACTATTTCTACATTTTCATACACTTTATTGCCAACAGTCTAAAATGGTCAACATAAAAAAAAGACATTTTGATAATAAATACTGCTCTTTGGGCTGTAATAAATAAAAAGTTTATTAACAAGGAATGCACTTTTCCAGCCACAAGTGTCTTCAAAAATTAACCAAAAAAAAAAAAAAATTATATATGGCCATAGTTCACAGTTAAGCAGCCACAAGCTGCTCTGATTACAGCCTTTAACAACATGGGAGCTTCCTCCCTTCTCCCTCCCCTTCAGGAAGTATATTCACAGTTCCAAGTCCTCTGGCTGAAATGCTCTCAACAGAGAGAAGTTAAGAGTCAATGCATCTTTCTGCAAAGTTGTCTGAAAACCTTTTAAAACAGGTATCTCAAGGAAAACTGCATTCTGGTTCACTCTTGGATTGTCCAAAGTCAAGAACTGTATGCCTCAGCCTGCTCTGGTTCCACCCAGTCCAGCAGGCCACAGAGGAATTGTTTTCGTACCACCACCTGTCCATCTTCTTCAACATGCTCTAGATCATTCTACTGGCTTCCCTGTAGATCTCACAGTGGAAAAGAGGAGTCCCATAGGGTCCACTTGAAATGTCTTTTAGTTACATCTCTGTAAGAGCATGTTCAGGGCATATTCCATTCGATGCTTCAATTCTAATGAACAGCCAGACATCAGCAGAGTCGTCAGTCTGAAAGTTGTAGATATTCTGTCCTCATTGATGTAAGTGAGAAGGTATTCTTCATTTTGGCTACAGATTATTATTTTTGTGTGATCATGGTAGAAATTCACCTTAAGAAACAAACATAAATATTAGATCTCTCTACACATTAAAAAATCAGAAAAGTTCAGTCATTCACTAAACTGGCTAAGCAAAAGCCATTTTTTTAGGACCTGAATAGGCATTTTCCTGAAGAGTTCATGTACCTGAAAGGTGCCATCATTAAAGAGCATCATTAGGGCCTTATCAGATTTTAGCCACTGAAGGAGATAGAGTCGAGGTCTTCGAACATCAGTGACACTAGGCAGATCACCACCCTGGAAGAGATTAGGAGAATGAGTTAGTGCATATAAAGATTTTGCAATATGTACTCTATTCTTCTAAGCAAATGCCTCTCAAACTTTAAGCAGCAGAAAGGCCTAGAAGTCCCAGGCTCTACCTCCCAGAGATTCTGATTAAATAGACCTAGGGTATGACATGAGAATCTGCACTTCTAACAAGCTTCAAAGTGAGGCAAATACTGTGGTCTGTGAACTACAAATATGAGTGCTCTAAAGCCACACTACTTACATCCATGAGGTTCTCCTCCATGTAGTGAGAAAAGTATTTCAGCACTGTAACTTGACTAATGAATTGCTCAGGGGCATCTGTTGCCGGGAAAACAGAGCATTGGCCAAGCTCTGCGTAATAATGAACTGTTCTAAAAAACAGGAATGATAGGGAGAGAAGAAGAAGAAGAAAAAAAAGGAGGAGTTAGTCACTGTCTTGAGATTTCTATTTCTTTAGTGCCAGACTAGAGAACTGACAGAATTTCATTCAATGGATACACTTACTTTTTGTCTGGAAGGAGGCTCATGTGAGCACCATTGTTGAAAAGGACACCGACGGTGTGGTCTGAGAGTTGGTACCCAAAGCCATATTTGTTGGAGTAATCGACCCATTTGGTGACCCACTGAAAGGACGCGCTGAGCTGCTCTTTGGGGATGCTGTCAGCTTCTGGCATGTTTTCCAGACATCCTCGAAGAACTCTTGCCACGGTGTCTGCAACACTTCCCATAGTACTGTCTTCAAGGCCTGAAAAGTCAAACAGCAATGTGACTTATAAAATATTTAGCAATAAGCCTCCGGCTTTGGTAGATGCTGTGTTTCCCTCTGCTCATTCTAAAGACAAAGGATTAGTCCTTATCTTTTTCCATTTCCCTACTCTTGCTTCTATGCTAAATTAAACTATAAAATAAATGGACTTCAATTACTTAGTATTTAGTAATTGAAGTAAAGTAACTGGCATTTATAGTTTCATTATTTAAAATGACTGACAACCACTTACACTCACTGCTACTGCTGCAGCTGCCAAGAGTCCCTCTGACTATCATCCGGATAGCATCCCCAATCTGCTGCTTGTTTTCTACCGCGGGTGTTCCAGATTTGGCAACTGTAGTGGCAGGTGGCTGGAGCTCCTTAGGAGAGAGAAGAGTCACGCTATGAGTTAAACATCTAAATTCATCTGAGGTTGAGAATTTCAAGTTAAGATGCAGTTGAGGCAATTGCTGGGAAAGCCTATCCAAAAGCAATAGACACAAGCCAGATAAAAGATATCACACCAACTCAACCGCATGCATGGTAAAACTAAAAGACCGTATCTTTCCCTTCAAAGGGTTAGAAGAATGGCTTCAAGTACATACAACATTCCTGAACCATGAAAATCATAGTCCAAGTGCTAATTACAAAGAATGGAAATGATATAAAGTGTTTATATCTACTTTATTCTTTCCCAACACACCTCATCTGTCCTGTGTTTGCTGGGCTGCTGAGTTATTGACGTCTTTTTCAAATCATGCCTAAGCTTGTAAATGTCTTCATCTTCTTTAGAAACTCTATCTGTAGATCAAGGAAAAGAATTACAAGCATTAGTCTCAACAAGGTAGGAGAAGAACTAACCATGTTTTCCACTTTTGCATTATTAATCAGCTTATCGGCATCCAAGGTAAAAACAATTTTACTATTGCCATCAGCTACAATGACTCAAGAAGCACACTTAAATGTTTACGAAACAAAAAGCTATTAATCACAATTCGAGGTATGGATTTATTATGCTATAAATGTCAAAGTCCAATAGTATGCAAATCTGGTTAAGTTATGCTAATATAAAGTCTCTTTTAACTAACTTATTAAACTTAAACACAATATTGGGTACAGAAAAGGGCAAGAAGTCTTGTAACTTACTGTGAGTGTCAATATATCTTGCTTTGTCTTTTTTGCCACCAAAAAGAGCAGCAGCTGCTTTCTTAAAGAAATTCTTAGCTGGGCTTGATAAGTGGAAATCTGGAACTGTATGACAACAGCTAGAAGAAAGTCTGTCTGGAGTGAAGCCCTGTGGAATATTAGAAAAGGCCTTCAGTAACCTGCCAGGTAATTGGGATAACATGTAGTAACATGTAATAAAAGATATAAGACAGTACGCCAACCTGCAAAAAAAATTCATGACGAATGATGTCATCCAAACTGGGACGATCTTCTGGGTTTTTGGACAACATGCTGGCTATTAAGTGCTTGGCAGGTGCCAGCAATGAAGATGGCATTGTATACCTTGCTTCTCTTATGCACCTGTAAGTTTCTTTGAGATTTGTAGTTTCAAATGGGGGCCTTCCAAGTAACATTGTATACCTGTGTGCAAAGAAACGTATCTTTAGCAATGACCAAAAAGTAACGCTTTTTGTGTTCAAATCTAGATCCAAATTTGCTTTTTGGTCATTCTGGAACATTTACTTACATGACACAGCCTAAGGCCCAAATGTCTGATTCACAGCCATGTCCTTGTTTGTTGAGGACTTCAGGAGAGAGATAATTTGGGGTACCACATATTGTTCTGGAAAGACACAATATCAAAGATCTTGCTAGGAACAATTCCACTGTTTAAACTCAGTTCTTTGGATGTGACTAGATGGGAAATAAAATCTTATAAGTACTATATTGAATTTTTATTTGTAGACATTTGACTTGGGAATTAGAACAATTGTCATTTGACCAAGTATCTTTGGTATTTTCTCTTTCTTTTAAATGCGTTACAGTATTTTAGTCTACATGACTATTTTTAACCAATTGAGACCAGGGACATCATGGCATTTTTAAAATATATTTCAGCCAAAGATAAGGCTTCTTTGACTGCTTTAATAATCAATTTAGAAGAATATGGTACTCTATCTGATCCATAGTGGGCACTTAATAAGTGTTTCTTTAAAATAATATTCTTGCAATTTATAGATTTTAGTGTCAACTGACCTCTGAAACGTTAACTGCAAAATAATAAAGCATATTTGCTCCCCACCAAACCCTAACAGGATGCATCTTTCTGACTCTTACCTCCTTCTGTGTTCCAAGGGTTCCAGTCTGGCTGCCAAACCAAAGTCCCCGACTTTTAGTTCCATGGCTTCATTAATAAAAAAGTTCCCTAGATGATAAAACAAAATATGAATCCCTTTGAAAAGGTGGTCTAACCAAGTACACTCACATTCTTTTTGGAGACAGGCAGTCAGTTGTTATATTAAAGTCACACATTCAAAAGCAAAATTGCACATAGGCTAGATCCTAATTAAGAATATTAACATGTTAAAAGGGAGAGAAAGAAGAAAAGAACACTCCTCTCTATCCTCAGCATCTGGCATCGAGGACTCACCTAGTTTGAGATCTCTATGCAAGATTTCTTGTTCATGAAGGTACTTGAGTCCAGACACAATCTGCCTGAGGTAGTATCGAACTTCTGGTTCTGTCAACACCTTTCTTGCTTTCAAGATATGAGCCATCGACTAGGAAGAGGAGAAGGAAAAAAGAGAATCTGTCAAACAAAGTTATGAAAGTCAGTGGTTTCCTTTTGCAGGATGAGAGACGAAGGCTAATAATGCAGTATAATGCCTACTGCCACAGCTAATACCCCAGATAAATGCTATCTGAATACCACATTAGTATGGGGGAAGTAATGTTCTCAAACAGGAGTTGACCCTTACCCTTCTACTGCAGTATTCCAAGAGAATGTAAATGTTTTCTTTGTCCTCAAAGTAGTGATAAAATTGCACTACATGCTTATGATGAAGAATTCTGTGAAGCTCTATTTCTTTGTCAATCTAAAAGAAAAAGCAAGATTCGGCTTATTAGCCTCCCATCACCTCCGAAAAGCCAGTCTTACACACGCTGAAGACATTTTCCTAACAGGGAAGGGCCATTCCTGCACACAAAGAAAATACTTTACTCAACAGTCATACACACCTTTTCCCTTTGATGAGGTTTAGCTACTCTGCTGTGAGGGATGATTTTTGCAGCGTAGACTTTGTTATTTGTCAAATCTGTCATCTCATAACACTTTGCAAAGCCACCCTGGAAGGAAACAAAGCCGAGAGGGCACTGAGTATGGCAGAAAAACGGACGGCGGTTATTTCTAACAAATAAATAAATACACAAGGAAACCAAAGCAAAAATTTGAGGAATGGGGGGGAGGGGGGTGGGTGGCAGAGAGAGGAATGGCTTCTCTTTTGCAAAAAAAGCTCCAGCGAGAAGGAAGCTGCCATGCTAAAAAAAGCAAGTTCCAACAGTTCCTCGTCTTCCTTTGCAAAAGGGGCGCTACGGAGAGGGGCTGGGGTGAGGAGAGGTGAAAACCAATCATGTCTGAGGAGGCTTGTCAGGAAGCTTCTCCGGGGAACAAGCGAGGGGGGCGGGGGGGGGC